>NC_053026.1:104237714-104468033 GCF_003073215.2 Triticum urartu | reverse complement strand
GAGCCCGTAGGGTCTACACACTTAAGGTTCGGTGACGCTAGGGTTATAGAGATATTAGTATGCGGTAACCCGAAAGTTGTTCGGAGTCCCGGATGAGATCTCGGACGTCACGAGGAGTTCCGGAATGGTCCGGAGGTAAAGATTTATATATGGGAAGTCTTGTTTTGGTCGCCGGAAAAGTTTCACGCATTATCGGTATTGTACCGGGAGTGCCGAAAGGGGTCCGGGGGTCCACCAAGGGGGTCCACCTGCCCCGGGGGGCCACATGGGCTGTAGGGGTGTGCGCCTTGGCCTATATGGGCCAAGGGCACCAGCCCCAAGAGGCCCATGCGCCAAGAGATAAGGGAAAGAAAGAGTCCTAAAGGGGGAAGGCACCTCCTAGGTGCCTTGGGGAGGATGGACTCCTCCCTGGCCGCACCCTTCCTTGGAGGAAGGGCCAAGGCTGCGCCCCCCCCCCCCCCCCCTGGCCCTATATATAGTGGGGAGAAGGGAGGGCAGCCGAACCTAAGCCCTGGCGCCTCCCTCTCCCTCCCATGACACATCTCCCTCCTCCCGCAGCGCTTGGCGAAGCCCTGTTGGAATCCCGCTGCTTCCACCACCACGCCGTCGTGCTGATGGATCTCCATCAACCTCTCCTTCCCCCTTCCTGGATCAAGAAGGAGGAGACGTCGCTGCTCCGTACGTGTGTTGAACGCGGAGGTGCCGTCCGTTCGGCGCTAGGATCATCGGTGATTTGGATCACGACGAGTACGACTCCATCAACCCCGTTCTCTTGAACGCTTCCGCGCGCGATCTACAAGGGTATGTAGATCCACTCCTCCCTCGTTGCTAGATGACTCCATAGATAGATCTTGGTGACACGTAGGAAAATTTTGAATTTATGCTACGTTCCCCTACAGTGGCATCATGAGCTAGGTCTATGCGTAGTTTCTATGCACGAGTAGAACACAAAGTAGTTGTGGGCGTTGATTTTGTTCAATATGCTTACCGTTACTAGTCCAATCTTGATTCGGTGGCATTATGGGATGAAGCGGCCCGGACCGACCTTACACGTACTCTTACGTGAGACTGGTTCCACCGACTGGCATGCACTAGTTGCATAAGGTGGCTAGCAGGTGTCTGTCTCTCCCACTTTAGTCGGATCGGATTCGATGAAAAGGGCCCTTATGAAGGGTAAATAGCAATTGGCATATCACGTTGTGGTTTTTGCGTAGGTAAGAAACGTTCTTGCTAGAAACCCATAGCAGCCATGTAAAACATGCAAACAACAATTAGAGGACGTCTAACTTGTTTTTGCAGGGTATGCTATGTGATGTGATATGGCCAAAAGGATGTGATGAATGATATATGTGATGTATGAGATTGATCATGTTCTTGTAATAGGAATCACGACTTGCATGTCGATGAGTATGACAACCGGCAGGAGCCATAGGAGTTGTCTTAATTTATTTATGACCTGCGTGTCAACATAAACGTCATGTAATTACTTTACTTTATTGCTAACCGTTAGCTGTACTAGTAGAAGTAATAGTTGACGAGACAACTTCATGAAGACACAATGATAGAGATCATGATGATGGAGATCATGGTGTCATGCCGGTGACGATGATGATCATGGAGCCCCGAAGATGGAGATCAAGAGGAGCAAAGTGATGATGGCCATATCATGTCACTATTTGATTGCATGTGATGTTTATCATGTTTATGCATCTTGTTTACTTAGAACGATGGTAGTAAATAAGATGATCCCTCATAATAATTTCAAGAAAGTGTTCCCCCTAACTGTGCACCATTGCGACAGTTCGTTGTTTCGAAGCACCACGTGATGATCGGGTGTTAGATTCTAACGTTCACATACAACGGGTGTAAGACAGATTTACACACGCGAAACACTTAGGTTGACTTGACGAGCCTAGCATGTACAGACATGGCCTCGGAACACAAGAGACCGAAAGGTCGAGCATGAGTCGTATGGTAGATACGATCAACCTGAAGATGTTCACCGATGATGACTAGTCCGTCTCACGTGATGATCGGACACGGCCTAGTTGACTCGGATCATGTAATCACTTAGATGACTAGAGGGATGTCTGTCTGAGTGGGAGTTCACAAGATGAACTTAATTATCCTGAACATAGTCAAAAGGTCTTTGCAAATTATGTCGTAGCTCGCGCTTCAGTTCTACTGTTTAGATATGTTCCTAGAGAAAATTTAGTTGAAAGTTGATAGTAGTAATTATGCGGACTAGGTCCGTAAACTGAGGTTTGTCCTCATTGCTTCATCGAAGGCTTATGTCCTTAATGCACCGCTCAGTGTGCTGAACCTCGAGCGTTGTCTATGGATGTTGCGAACATCTGACATACACATTTTGATAACTACGTGATAGTTCAGTTAAACGGCTTAGAGTTGAGGCACCGAAGACGTTTTGAAACGTCGTGAAACATATGAGATGTTTCGAGGGCTGAAATTGGGATTTCAGGCTCATGCCCACGTCAAGAGGTATAAGACCTCCGACGATTTTCTTAGCCTGCAAACTAAGGGAGAAAAGCTCAATTGTTGAACTTGTGCTCAGATTGTCTGAGTACAACAATCGCTTGAATCGAGTGGGAGTTGATCTTCCAGATGAAATAGTGATGGTTCTCCGAAGTCATCACCACCAAGCTGCTTGAGCTTCGTGATGAACTATAATATATCAGGGACATATATGATGATCCTTGAGATATTCGCGATGTTTGACACAACAAAACTAGAGATCAAGAAGGAGTATCAATTGTTGATGGTTGGTGAAACCACTAGTTTCAAGAAGGGCAAGGGCAAAAAGGGATGCTTCATGAAACGGCAAATCAGTTGCTGCTCTAGTGAAGAAACCCAAGGTTGAACCCAAACCCGAGACTAAGTGCTTCTGTAATAAAGGGAACAGCCACTGGAGCAGAATTACCCTAGATACTTGGTAGATAAGAAGGCTGGCAAGGTCGATAGAACTATATTGGATGTATTATGTTAATGTGTACTTTACTAGTACTCCTAGTAGCACCAGGGTATTAGATACCGGTTCGGTTGCTAAGTGTTAGTAACTCGAAATAAAAGCTACGGAATAAACGGAGACTAGCTAAAGGTGAGATGACGATATGTGTTGGAAGTATTTCCAAGGTTGATCAAATATCGTACGCTCCCTCTACCATCGAGATTGGTGTTTGCGTTGAGCATAGACATGATTGGATTATGTCTATCGCAATACGGTTATTCATTTAAAGAGAATAATGGTTACTCTGTTTATTTGAATAATACCTTCAATGGTCTTACACCTGAAATGAATGGTTTATTGAATCTCGATCGTAGTGATACACATGTTCATGCCAAAAGATAGTAATGATAGTACCACCTACTTGTGGCACTGCCACGTAAGTCATATCGGTATAAAACGCATGAAGAAGCTCCATGTTGATGGATCTTTGGGCTCACTTGTTTTGAAAGGTTTGAGACATGCGAACCATGTCTATTGGTGTACATGCATGAAGAAACTCCATGCAAATGGACCGTTTGGATTCACTTGATTTTGAATCACTTGAGACATGCAAATCAT
This sequence comes from Triticum urartu, assembly GCF_003073215.2. Classification (NCBI taxonomy): domain Eukaryota; kingdom Viridiplantae; phylum Streptophyta; class Magnoliopsida; order Poales; family Poaceae; genus Triticum; species Triticum urartu. Next base: position 104,464,450 of record NC_053026.1, on the reverse strand, counting down.
ACCACATGGGCAAGATGACTGAAAGCCTCGTTTTCAGTAAAATGGAACTAGAAAGCAACTTGTTGGAAGTAATACATTTTGATGTGTGCAATCCAATGAGTGCTGAGGCATGTAGTGGATATCGTTATGTTCTTACTTCACAGATGATTTGAGTAGATGTTGAGTATATTTACTTGATGAATCACGAGTCTGAATTATTGAAAGGTTCAAGTAATTTCAGGGTGAAGTTGAAAGATCGTCGTGACAAGAGGATAAAATATCTATGATATGATCATAGAGATGAATATCTGAATTACGAGTTTGGCACAGAATTAAGACATTGTGGAAATTGTTTCACAATTAATACAGCCTGGAACACCATAGTGTGATGGTGTGTCCGAACATCATAACTGCACCCTATTGGATATGATGCATACCATGATGTCTCTTATCGAATTACCATGATAGTTTATGGGTTAGGCATTAAAGACAACCACATTCACTTTAAATAGGGCACCACGTAATTCCGATGAGATGACACCATATGAACTATGGTTTAGAGAAACCTAAGCTGTCATTTCTTAGAAGTTTGGGGCTGCGACGCTTATGTGAAAAAGTTTCAGGCTAATAAGCTCGAACCCAAAGCGGATAAATGCATCTTCATAGGACACCCAAAACAGTTGGGTATACCTCCTGTCTCAGATCCGAAAGCAATAAGGGATTGTTTCTAGAATCGGGTCCTTTCTCGAGGAAAAGTTTCTCTCGAAAGAATTGAGTGGGAGGATGGTGGAGACTTGATGAGGTTATTGAACCGTCTCTTCAACTAGTGTGTGGCAGGGCACAGGAGTTGTTCCTGTGGCACCTACACTAATTGAAGTGGAAGCTTATGATAGTGATCATGAAACTTCAGATCAAGTCACTACCAAACCTCGTGGGATGACAAGGATGCGTACTACTTCAGAGTGGTACGTAATCCTGTCTTGGAAGTCATGTTGCTAGACAACAATGAACCTACGAGCTATGGAGAAGCGATGGTGGGCCTGGATTTCAAAAAAATGGCTCGAGGCCATATAATCCGAGAGAGGATCCATATATGAAAACAAAGTGTAGACTTTGCGAGAACTACTTGATGGTCGTAAGGCTGTTAGGTACATATGGATTTTAAAAGGAAGAAGGACAATGATGGTAAATGTCACCATTAAGAAAGCTCGACTTGTTGTTAAGATGTTTCCCGACAAGTTCAAGGAGTTGACTACGATGAGACTTTCTCACTCGTAGCGATGCTAAGAGTCTGTTGGAATTACATTAGCGATTACTGCATTATTTATGAAATCTTGCAGATAGGATGTCAAAACATTGTTTCCTCGACGATTTTCTTGAGGAAAGGTTGTATGTGATACAGCCGAAAGGTTTTGTCAATCCTGAAAGATGCTAATAAGTATGCAAAGCTCCAGCAATCCTTCTGAGGACTGGAGTAAGCATCTCGGAGTTGGAATGTATGCTTTGATGAGATGATCAAAGATTTTGGGTGTATACAAAGTTTATGAGAAACTTGTATTTCCAAAGAAGTGAGTGGGAGCACTATGGAATTTCTGATGAATATATGTTGTTGACATATTGTTGATCAGAAATGACGTAGAATTTCTGGAAAGCATATAGGGTTATTTGGAAAGTGTTTTTCAATGGAAAGCCTGGATTAAGCTACTTGAACATTGAGCATCAAGATCTATAAGGATAGATCAAAACGCTTAATGGCACTTTCAAATGAGCACATACCTTGACATGATCTTGAAGGTGTTCAAGATGGACCAGTCAAAGAAGGAGTTCTTGCCTGAGTTGTAAGGTATGAAGTTAAGACTTAAAGCTCGACCACGGCAGAAGAAAGAGGAAGGACGAAGGTCGTCCCCTATGCTTTTGTCATAGGCTCTATACGGTATGCCATGCTGAGTACCGCACCTGATGTGTGCCTTGCCACATATTTGGCAAGAGGGTACAAAGGTAATCTAGGAGTAGATCACCAGATAGCGGTCTAAATTATCCTTAGAGGAATAAGGATATGTTTCTCGGTTATGGAGGTGATAAAGAGTTCAACGTAAAGAGTTACGTCGATGCAAGCTTAACACCTATCCGGATAGCTCTGAGTAGAGATACTGGATACGTATAATGGAGCAACAATTTAGAATAGCTCCAAGTAGAACAGTTATTTGAAATGGCTCCAAATATAGCATAGTAGATGCATCTACAAGATGACATAGAGATTTGCGAAGTACATACGGATCTGAAAGATTCAGACCCGTTGACTATAACATCTCTCACAAGCATAACATGTTCAAACCCAGAACTCATCGAGTGTTAATCACATGGTAATGTGAACTAGATTATTGACTCTAGTAAACTCTTTGGGTGTTAGTCACATGGGGATGTGACCTTGAGTGTTAATCACATATCGATGTGAACTAGATTATTGACTCTAGTGCAAGTGGGAGACTAGGGGGATGTGCTGCAAGGCGATTAAGTTGGGTAACGCCAGGGTTTTCCCAGTCACGACGTTGTAAAACGACGGCCAGTGAATTGTAATACGACTCACTATAGGGCGAATTCAGAGAAGATTCAAATAATATTCATAGATAAGTTGATCATAAATCCACAATTCATCGGATCTCGACAAACACACCGCAAAAGAAGATTACATTGGATAGATCTCCAAGAACATCAAGGAGAACATGGTATTAATAATCATAGAGAGAGAAGAAGACATCTAGCTACTAGCTATGGACCCATAGGTCTGAGGTAAACTACTCACGCTTCATCGGAAGGGAAATAGAGTTGATGTAGAAGCCCTCCGTGATTGAATCCCCCTCCGGCAGGGTGCTGAAAAAGGTCCCTAGATGGGATCTCACGGGAACAGAAGGTTGTGGCAGTGGAAAAGTGTTTTTGTGAATGCTTCTGGAGGTTTGGGAATATATGAGAATATATAGGACGAAGAATTAGGCCAAGAGGTGTTGGAGTAGGCCACAAGGCAGGGGGCGCGCTCCTATGGCTTGTTGTCTACTCCAAGGTCTTCTAACTTGGAGTCCAAGTCCAACAGGTGTCTTCTGGTCCAAGAAAAAGCATCGCGAAGGTTTTATTCCGTTTGGACTCCGTTTGGTATTCCTTTTCTACGAAGCTCAAAAACAAGGAAAAAACAAAAACTGTCACTGGGCTCTAGGTTAATAGGTTAGTCCCAAAAATAATATAAAATAGTATATTGATGCATATAAAACATCCAAAATAGATAATATAATAGCATGGAACAATAAAATTATAGTACATTGGAGACGTATCACCATGCATGTTGACAGAATGGGAAGCAAAGAAGAAGAAAGTCAGACCTTCGAGAGACATGAGTTCGGTTGAATGTTTCAGCTGCAAGGAGCATGAACATTTTGCAAAGGACTGCCCACAGAAGTGAAAGGCTCGTATACAGAAAGCTAACCGATGGAAACCACCTATTGTTCCGAGGATGCATAGAGCAGTCAACATTCAGAGTTGTATATGAGGAAGTCTTTGGACCAGAATCATAGGTCAACCAGATCCACGAGAAAGACTTAGTCAGCAATGCAAGAACCCATCACTAAGAACCAGAGTGAGCCTCATGCTCAAAAACAGAATTAGTGAGAACTCCAAAAGAGGAAGAACTTGAAGCCGTCAACAACACCCAGCACCATTGGAGACCCTTTAGCCAGAGGATGTGTAGTAGTAGATACATCCTTAGAGTTTAGTTAGTAGAAGTAGCAGTCATGATGTAATGGAAGTATGATCAGATATGTATTAGCACAATTATCAAGGAATGAAAGTATTATTGACCCAAAATTTTCGTATTGACATATACCGTAACCGAGACAAGAGAGACTAAATTGGACACCTCGGTTAGCTAAAAAGGAAAAAAGACTGAATTGGACACATTGGTTGGCTGAAAAGGAAAAGTAGAGGCTAAATTAGACATCTTGGTTAATAGAAAAGGAAAAAGACACTGAATAGGAAGTATCAGACCCGTTATAAAAATAGTGGCCACTACCCTACGGTGAAGTAAACCGAAGGGCAAAATCAATCCCCGACCAGAGAAGTATTGTTGTTCCAAAAGGAAGAACAAAGTTAGGACATGGAAGTTAGACCGTCAGGAAACCCCGTTATGGATATTAAGGATTGTTTAAGGGGATGCCTTGCGTTAGGATATTGTTAACCTCGAGAAACCAAGGATATCAGGAGTACAGAACCTCAATCATCCAACGAGAATGACTGAATGAATGGATGTTGGTTAAAGTGACCAGAATCGTCGTGCAACAGGAGCCAACACCTAGATGGTTATATCGGATTTGTCAGGAAGGAAGATGGTGTTAGTAATGGGTATGCCGATGAGTAGAAGCACCATAAAAGACCAAAAAGGATTGTACAAGTGTGACTGAATTTGAGTTACTTGGCCTTAAGGATGATAGAAGAAGTTTGTCACATGGAAAATAGAATCACTGAGAAAACGATAGTTGATAGCTGACACTATAGGATTTTTCCATATGAGAGTTGTGAGATAACGTTAGGCATCGTCGTCACAAGACCGAAGGAGTTTCAGAATATTCAGGCATGAAGCATGGAGTAGGAAGGACTTCAAGAACGCTCATAAGGAAGATCGAGTGTTAGTATTACAAAGATTTCCAACCTCCATGGTTGGTAATGATTTGGGTATGCCATGAGTTGATCGTCATGACGTCTACTCTTATTATTGACCTTGCTATGAGGAGCGGATATTCTTGAGCGAGACACCTATAGTTGAGAAACGATGTAAGCCAAGAACCTAGGTGGAATAGTACGTGACCCGTACAGGCAACCGTTGCCAAACATAGGTCTTACGGTGAGTAAGAGCCTGTCCGGTCTACCGAAAAGGATCCATATATCGGAAGACCACTACCTAATGAGGAATTGCGAGACTCGGGAGTGGAAGTAAGGATAGCAAGGGTCACCGTAAGGATAGCAAGGGTCACCCATGACCATAGACGGTGATGGGAATTGATTGTTGGAATTTACCCATGAATCAGATAGGTAGTCAAGGATGGTAGTGTGTTGACATGATGGATACAAGATGGTACTTGCCTAAGGATCTTGAGGTGAAATACATGCCATTATCAGAGTGAACGATAGGATGGGACAAACAAGAAATTGCCGTAGGGAGGATAATGACATATATGATGGTACGAGCACAACTAGAATTACAAGGACAGTTGAACCACTGAGTCAGAAGAACGGAAGACTTATCAAGCCGGTAGATGATACCATAATTATAGAATATGAAGTGACCACCAGTATAAGCACCGAAGGGGTAAGAAGTCACAGGAGGCTCCAACCTTAATCTCTTTTAAGGGTGGTAGCAACCTAGAACACAAGAGACCTAGAGAAATAAGGATAGTTTCGGGACGCATCGCACACCTCAACTAGAACCCAGTATAGGGAAGCCTTGAGAAATAGAGCTACCAGCCACAGAATTATCTTGAAGACAGTAAGAACTGCTAAAGATTGAAGGACCCATGGACCCAAGGATGCAAGAGATATTGACTTTGCTCAGATAATAGACCCTTGGCTTGGAAATGGAATTTAAGAGAACCCCAAACCCCGACCTTTATTTCCAGCCTCTCCAAATCTCAAGACGAGATCTCTTTTAAGGGTGGTAGTTTATCACATCCCGGATGTTTCCCAAATCTGATATGTTAAAATTTTCACAGAGAATTAATGTTTTTCTAGGAAATGCCTGTGATTGCCTAGTAATGCTTATGATTGACTTTGAATTGTTTGCTTGTTTGCCTAGGAGGATGAAAATCCAAAAGCAACCAGAGAAAGCCCTAGCAAGCTTTTGGTATGAACCGATGTTGAGGATATTGCTTATCGTTAGCGTCTCGGTCAGCTGGTGATTAGAGATTAATCAGAAATTGGCCGATTAATTGATTTTATTGGTCAACTATTTGTTGGGGAACGCAATAATTTCAAAAAAAAATCCTACGCACACGCAAGATCCATCTAGGTGATGCATAGCAACGAGAGGGGAGAGTGTTGTCCATATACCCTCGTAGACCATAAGCGGAAGTGTTATGACAACGCGGTTGATGTAGTCGTACGTCTTCACGATTCGACTGATCCTAGCACCGAAGGTACGGCACCTGCATGATCTACACACGTTTAGCTCGGTGACGTCCCACGAACTCTAGATCCAGTTGAGTGTAGGGGGAGAGCTTCGTCAGCACGATGGCGTGATGATGGTGATGATGAAGTTACCGACGCAGAGCTTCACCTAAGCACTACAACGATATGATTGAGGTGGAAATCTGTGGAGGGGGGCACCGCACACGACTAAGAGATCAACTTGTGTGTCTATGGGGTGCCCCCTCCCCCTATATAAAGGAGTGGAGGAGGTGAGGGCCGGCCCTCTCTATGGCGCGCCCTAGGGGGAGTCCTACTCCCACCGGGAGTAGGATTCCCCCCTTTCCCTAGTTCGAGTAGGAGAGAAGGAGGGGGAGAGAGAGGGAAGGAAGGGGGGCCGGGCCCACCCAATTTGGATTGGGCAAGGGGGCGCGCCCTCCTCCTTGGCCTTCCTCTCCTCTATTCCACTAAGGCCCAATAAGGCCCATATACTCCCCGGGGGTTCCGGTAACCCCCGGTACTCCGGTAAATGCCCGAACTCACCCAGAACCGATCCGATGTCCAAACATAGCCTTCCAATATATCGATATTTATGTCTCGACCATTCCGAGACTCCTCGTCATGTCCGTGATCATATCCGGGACACCGAACTACCTTCGGTACATCAAAACACATAAACTCATAATACCGATCGTCGCCGAACGTTAAGCGCGCGGACCCTACGGGTTCGAGAACTATGTAGACATGACCGAGACTCATCTCTGGTCAATAACCAATAGCGGAACCTGGATGCTCAGATTGGTTCCTACATATTCTACGAAGATCTTTATCGGTCAAACCGCATAACAACATACGTTATTCCCTTTGTCATCGGTATGTTACTTGCCCGAGATTCGACCGTCGGTATCTCAATACCTAGTTCAATATCATTACCGATAAGTCTCTTTACTCATTCTGTAATGCATCATCCTGCAACTAACTCATTAGTCACATTGCTTGCAAGGCTTATAGTGATGTGCATTACCGAGAGGGCCCAGAGATACCTCTCCGACAATCCGAGTGACAAATCCTAATCTCGATCTATGCCAACTCAACAAACACCATCGGAGACACCTGTAGAGCATCTTTGTAATCACCCAGTTACGTTGTGACGTTTGATAGCACACTAAGTGTTCCTCCGGTATTCGGGAGTTGCATAATCTCATAGTCATAGGAACATGTATAAGTCATGAAGAAAGCAATAGCAATAAACTAAACGATCATAGTGCTAAGCTAATGGATGGGTCTTGTCCATCACATCATTCTCTAATGATGTGACCCCGTTCATCAAATGACAACACATGTCTATGGCTAGGAAACTTAACCATCTTTCACTAACAAGCTAGTCAAGTAGAGGCATACTAGGGACACTCTGTTTGTCTATGCATTCACACATGTACTAAGTTTCCGGTTAATACAATTCTAGCATGAATAATAAACATTTATCATGATAGAAGGAAATATAAATAACAACTTTATTATTGCCTCTAGGGCATATTTCCTTTAGTCTCCGACTTGCACTAGAGTCAATAATCTAGTTCTCATCGTCATGTGATTTCACACCAATAGTTCACATCTTTATGTGATTAGTTCCCATCTCCATGTGACTAATACCTAAAGGGTTTACTAGAGTCAATAATCTATGTGATTAACACTCAAAGAGTGATCATGTTTTGCTTGTGAGAGAAGTTTAGTCAACGGGTCTGCCACATTCAGAGCCGTATGTATTTTGCAAATTTTCTATGACTACAACACTCTGCATGGAGCTACTCTAGCTAATCGCTCCCACTTTCAATATGTATCTAGATCGAGACTTAGAGTCATCCAGATCGGTGTAAAAGCTTGCATTGGCGTAACTCTTTACGACGAACTCTTTATCACCTCCATAACCGAGAAATATCTCCTTAGTCTTCTAAGGATAATTTTGACTGATGTCAAGTGATCTACTCCTGGATCAATATCGTACCCCCTTGCCAAACTCATGGCAAGGTACACAATAGGTTCGGTACACAACATAGCATAGTTTATAGAACCTATGGCCGAGGCATAGGGAAATGACTTTCGTTCTCTTTCTATTTCTGCCGTGGTCATGTTTTGAGTCTTACTCAACTTTACACCTTGCAATACAGGCAAGAACTGTTGGGGAATGTAGTAATTTCAAAATTTTCCTACGCACATGCAAGATCATGGTGATGCATAGCAACGAGAGGGGAGAGTGTCATCTACGCACCCTCGTAGACCGTAAGCGGAAGCGTTATGACAACGCGGTTGATGTAGTCGTACGTCTTCATGATCGACCGATCCTCAGTACCGAACGTACGGCACCTCCGTGTTCAGCACACGTTCATCTCGGTGACATCCCGTGAACTCACGATCCAGTAGAGCTTCCAGGAAGAGCTTCGTCAGCACGATGGTGTGGTGACGCTGTTGATGAAGCTACCGACGCAGGGCTTCGCCTAAGCACCGCTACGATATGACCGAGGTGGATTATGGTGGAGAGGGGCACCGCACACGGCTAAGAGATCAATGATCAATTGTTGTATCTCCAAGGGGTGCCCCCTCCCCGTATATAAAGGATTGGAGGAGGGGGAGGGGGCTGGCCTCATATGGCGCGCCCCATGAGGAGTCCTACTCCCACCGGGAGTAGGACTCCCCCCTTCCAAGTAGGAGTAGGAGAGGAGAAGGAAGGGAGAGAAGGAGAGAAGGAAAGGGGGTGCCGCACCCCTCCTTGTCCAATTCAGACTAGAGGGGGAGGGGGCGCGTGACTGCCCTCGCCGCCCCTCCTCTTCTCCCACTAGGGCCCATTAGGCCCAATATACTCCCCGGGGGGTTCTGGTAACCCCCCAGTACTTCGGTATATGTCCGAAATCCTCCCGAAACACTTCCCATGTCCGAACATAGTCGTCCAATATATCGATCTTTATGTCTCGACCGATTCGAGACTCCTCGTCATGTCCTTGATCATATCCAGGACTCCAAACAACCTTCGGTACATCAAAACACAAAAACTCACAATACCGATCGTCACAGAACTTTAAGCATGCAGACCCTACGAGTTCGAGAACTATGTAGACATGACCGAGACACATCTCCGGTCAATAACCAATAGCAGAACCTGGATGCTCATATTGGTTCCTACATATTCTACGAAGATCTTTATCGGTAAAACCGCATAACAACATACATTGTTCCCTTTGTAATCGGTATGTTACTTGCCTGAGATTTGATTGTCGCTATCTCAATACCTAGTTCAATCTCGTTACCGGCAAGTCTCCTTACTCGTTCTGTAATGCATCATCCCATAACTAACTCATTAGTCACATTGCTTGCAAGGCTTATAGTGATGTGCATTACCGAGAGGGCCCAGAGATACCTCTCTGACAATCGGAGTGACAAATCCTATCCTCGATCTATGCCAACTCAACGAACACCATCGGAGACACCTCTAGAGCACCTTTATAATCACCCAGTTACGTTGTGATGTTTGGTAGCACACAAAGTGTTCTTCCCGTAATCGAGAGTTGCATAATCTCATAGTTATAGGAACATGTATAAGTCATGAAGAAAGCAATAGCAGTAAACTAAACGATCAAGTGCTAAGCTAACAGAATGGGTCATGTCAATCACATCATTCTCCTAATGATGTGATCCGTTAATCAAATGACAACTCATGTCTATGGTTAGGAAACTCAACCATCTTTGATCAACGAGCTAGTCAAGTAGAGGCATACTAGTGACACTATGTTTGTCTATGTATTCACACATATATTATGTTTCCGGCTAATACAATTCTAGCATGAGTAATAAACATTTATCATGATATGAGGAAATAAATAATAACTTTATTATTGCCTCTAGGGCATATTTCTTTCAGTCTCCCACTTGCACTAGAGTCAATAATCTTGATTACACAGTAATGGTTCTAACACCCATGGAGTCTTGGTGATGATCATGTTTTGCTCGTGGAAGAGGCTTAGTCAACGGGTCTGCAACATTCAGATTCGTATGTATCTTGCAAATCTCTATGTCTCCCACCCGGACTTGATCCCAGATGGAATTGAAGCATCTCTTGATGTGCTTGGTTCTCTTGTGAAATCTGGATTCCTTCGCCAAGGCAATTGCGCCAGTATTGTCACAAAAGATTTTCATTGGACCCGATGCACTAGGTATGACACCTAGATCGGATATGAACTCCTTCATCCAGACTCCTTCATTTGCTGCTTCCGAAGTAGCTATGTACTCTGCTTTGTTGGAAATATGCCCTAGAGGCAATAATAAATTAGTTATTATTATATTTCCTTGTTCATGATAATCGTTTATTATCCATGCTAGAATTGTATTGATAGGAAACTCAGATACATGTGTGGATACATAGACAACACCATGTCCCTAGTAAGCCTCTAGTTGACTAGCTCGTTGATCAATAGATGGTTACGGTTTCCTGACCATGGACATTGGATGTCATTGATAACGGGATCACATCATTAGGAGAATGATGTGATGGACAAAGACCCAATCCTAAGCCTAGCACAAGATCATGTAGTTCGTATGCTAAAGCTTTTCTAATGTCAAGTATCATTTCCTTAGACCATGAGATTGTGCAACTCCCGGATACCGTAGGAGTGCTTTGGGTGTGCCAAACGTCACAGCGTAACTGGGTGGCTATAAAGGTACACTACAGGTATCTCCGAAAGTGTCTGTTGGGTTGGCATGAATCGAGACTGGGATTTGTCACTCCGTGTAAACGGAGAGGTATCTCTGGGCCCACTCGGTAGGACATCATCATAATGTGCACAATGTGATCAAGGAGTTGATCACGGGATGATGTGTTATGAAATGAGTAAAGAGACTTGCCGGTAACAAGATTGAACAAGGTATCGGGATACCGACGATCGAATCTCGGGCAAGTATCGTACCGCTAGACAAAGGGAATTGTATACGGGATTGATTAAGTCCTTGACATCGTGGTTCATCCGATGAGATCATCGTGGAACATGTGGGAGCCAACATGGGTATCCAGATCCCGCTGTTGGTTATTGACCGGAGAGTCATCTCGGTCATGTCTGCATGTCTCCCGAGCCCGTAGGGTCTACACACTTAAGGTTCGGTGACGCTAGGGTTATAGAGATATTAGTATGCGGTAACCCGAAAGTTGTTCGGAGTCCCGGATGAGATCCCGGACGTCACGAGGAGTTCCGGAATGGTCCGGAGGTAAAGATTTATATATGGGAAGTCTTGTTTTGGTCGCTGGAAAAGTTTCGCGCATTATCGGTATTGTACCGGGAGTGCCGAAAGGGGTCCGGGGGTCCACCTGCCCCGGGGGGCCACATGGGCTGTAGGGGTGTGCGCCTTGGCCTATATGGGCCAAGGGCACCAGCCCCAAGAGGCCCATGCGCCAAGAGATAAGGGAAATAAAGAGTCCTAAAGGGGGAAGGCACCTCCTAGGTGCCTTGGGGAGGATGGACTCCTCCCTGGCCGCACCCTTCCTTGGAGGAAGGGCCAAGGCTGCACCCCCCCCCCTCTCCCTTGGCCCTATATATAGTGGGGAGAAGGGAGGGCAGCCGAACCTAAGCCCTGGCGCCTCCCTCTCCCTCCCATGACACATCTCCCTCCTCCCGCAGCGCTTGGCGAAGCCCTGTTGGAATCCCGCTGCTTCCACCACCATGCCGTCGTGCTGCTGGATCTCCATCAACCTCTCCTTCCCCCTTGCTGGATCAAGAAGGAGGAGACGTCGCTGCTCCGTACGTGTGCTGAACGCGGAGGTGCCGTCCGTTCGGCGCTAGGATCATCGGTGATTTGGATCACGATGAGTACGACTCCATCAACCCCGTTCTCTTGAACGCTTCCGTGCGCGATCTACAAGGGTATGTAGATCCACTCCTCCCTCGTTGCTAGATGACTCCATAGATAGATCTTGGTGACACGTAGGAAAATTTTGAATTTATGCTACGTTCCCCTACATGCTTCACATGTAGATCCCGCCACGACGCTTTGTTTAGAACTGCTCCAACTAACAGCTCCACCGTTCAATATAAACACGTATCCGGTTTGTGATTTAGAATCGTCCGGACCAGTGTCAAAGCTTGCATCAACGTAACCATTTACGACGAGCTCTTTGTCACCTGCATAAACGAGAAACATATCCTTAGTCCTTTTCAGGTATTTCAGGATGTTCTTGACCGTTGTCGAGTGATCCACTCCTGGATTACTTTGGTACCTCTGTGACGCCCTCGATTTGACTGTGCACTAATCATACACGCAAACATGTACGATCAAGATCAAGGACTCACGAGAAGATATCACAACACAACTCTAGACACAAATTTAAAATAATACAAGCTTTATATTACAAGCAGGGGCCTCGAGGGCTCGAATACATAAGCTCGAATACACCAAAGTCAGCGGAAGCAATAATATCTGAGTAGAGACATAAGTTAGACAAGTCTGCCTTAAGAAGGCTAGCACAAAAGTAGCAACGATCAAAAAGGCAAGGCCTCCTGCCTGGGAGCCTCCTAACTACTCCAAGTCGTCAGCGGTCGTCACGTAGTAGTAGGCATCCTTCGGGTAGTAGTAGTCATCAGTGGCGTCGTCTGGCTCCTGGGGTCCTTCATCTGGTCGCAACGATCGGGTATGGGGGAAAAGAAGTAGCAAAGCAACCGTGAGTACTCATCCAAAGTACTCACAAGACTTACATCAGATCTAAACTAAGTATGCATCTATATCAAAGGAATGGGTTGTATATGTGGATTAAACTACAGAATGCCAGAAGGGAAGGGGAAAACCTAGCCTACCAAAGATTAGCATCTTCTGGAAACCATCATCTTGCAGCAATAGGAGGGAGTAGAGTAGCATAAAGTAAAGTAGTAGAAGTGTTATCAACCTCGGCCAGAGATCCTTTCTCGACTCCCTGTGAGAAAGCAATCCCAGAGCCATACTATCCATTTCTCATCACCATCCATTTCTCATCACAAATATCCAGTTCTAGTTGTATGGATCGGGATACAACTCCAAGTGTCCGTTACCGTAGGACAGGCTATTGATAGTTGTTTTCTTCCCTGCAGGGGTGCACCAACTTACCCACCACGCTCGATTAACTCTGGCCGGACACACTTTCCTGGGTCATGCCCGGCCTCGGCCAAACAATACGCCGTAACCTGACCTAGGCTTAATAGAGAGGCTAGCACGCCGGACTAAACCTATGCCCCCAGGGGTCATGGGCCATCTCCCCGGGAACTCCTGCATGTTGCGTACGCGGCCGGTGAGCAGACCTAGCTACCTCCTTCAACAAGGTAGGTGCTTACCAGTCCAACCTGGCGCGCCGCTCAGTCGCTGACATTTATTAAGCTTCGGCTGATGTATACGACGCGGAACGCCCATACTATGCCCACGTGATGGTTAGTGCTATCAGGCCAGAGGCCCCTCGGATCAAATATCCCAATCATAATGGATTAGGAACACGCGGTAACGAGCAAAGACTCACGATCGATGTGACCCCGTCGCCCCATCTCGAGTACTTGCGGCAAGGGCTAAGAATGCCCGGCCACGCCTCGTAAGTATCTCGCGGGCACCTTCCAGGTCAACCCGACTCCACATCACTCGCTATTAAGCTCGCGCGGGTACCCCTTAGGGTCGACCCGTCTTTAGTAACATGGTTCAGTGTAAAGTCATAGTAACCATAGTAACTGTGTGTCTAACACCAAAGGGAAAACCCGAGGAATCACCCCCGGTGAATTCCGCTCGATGTTGTCATCAAGGTGAATGTAAGAGGATCCACCCTCGAGGTTCACGTTTGATGGGTTGCACGACAGAGCCGTAACAGAAGTGGTTAAGGAGGAAATCACCCTCGATGACCTCAACTGTATAGCTACACTATAGAGATCTCATCAGGAGTGATGTAAGAGGTTCCACCCTCGGCACTCGATGGTAACTCTGCAGAGTCGTACAACTAGGGGGGTGATGTGCGGTGTCGGGGCCTGGACGTCGATCACGTTGATCGAGTCATCAAACATAAAGCGAGGCAACCAGGACAAGGTGGGGTCACTGATGGATCTCTAACCAACCTATACTAAGCAGTTCAGGATAAGCAGGTAAGATATGAAAGCAGGTAACAAAAACAGGCTATGCATCAGAGTATGATCATACATAAAGAGGTAGCAGTTCTAATGCAAGCATGAGAGGGAAAGAAATGGACGATATCAGAATGCTCAAGGGGGGTTTGCTTGCCTGGAAGCTCTGCTGAAAAAGGAAGAAGTGTCGTCGACGTAGTCGATCACAGGGGCATCAGCAGCGGTCTCGAGGTCTACCGGAGAAGAAGAGGGGGAAGAAACAGTAAATACATGCAAGCATAAGCATAACAAGACAATAAGTGGTGCTAGAGGTGTTCTAATGCAGCACTAGGCGGTACTGGCGAAGGAGGATAACATCCGGGAAAGTTTTCCCGGTTCCGGACGTCTGTCAGACAGATGAACCGGAGGGGAAAAGTTCAACGTTTGCTATGCTAGAGACGTGTGGTAGACAAACGGAGGGCGTATTCGGATTTGTCTCGTTTTTCTGAGCAACTTTCATGTATAAAACTCTTTCATCCAAGTTACGGTTTATTTTATATTGATTTTCAAAGTTTAAACAAATATTATGGAAAACCTCTGAAATTCTGCTAAGTCTGAGAATTCGCCAGTTTTAAACATTACTTGGCTGTTTTCAAAATGCTACAACTATTGTTCTATACATCCTATGATTTTATGTCTTATAACAATTTTGAGCATTTTTCTGTGATCTACAAGATAGTAGCACTTTCATCCATATTAGAGTTCATTTGCTTGATCATCAAGGGCACTAAAGTAGCTATGAAAATAAAACTGTTTTTCGATTATTCTGTTAGCAGAACATAGACTTTTGTCATTTTCATTGCATTTAATCCTTACACCTATTGAATTTGATCAAATGGAACATTTTGAACCTTGTCAAGTGTACTACACGCCCATATAATTTTTATCTATGTTAGAGCTTGTTTTGCTGTTGATTAAGTGTTGTTTAGAGGGCTACTCAGTGTAAAAGCAGTAAAGCTAGCTTCTGCTACAATAACTGAACGTTACTGTAGCAGAGGAGCAGAAGCAGAGTGCAGCGGGCAGCAGTAGCACGGAGCGGCAGCGGCGGCGCCCGCGGGCAGAAGCAGCGCAGCAGCAGCGGGTGAGCGTGGAGGCAAGCAGCCGGGCGGCGACCGCGACAGCGGGCGGGCACACGGGAGGCCGTGGACGCGGAGAGCAGGAGCAGCGCGAGCGCATGGCTCGGGCGGCAAGCGCGGCAGCCAGCGAGGCGTCCAGGCACGCGCGGGTGCGGGGATGCACGACGGGGGGTGGCGAGCGAAGCAGGGGAACGCGGCGGGCGCGGACAGCCGAAGCGGGACCGGGCAACAGCAGCAGGCAGCACGCTCGCGGAAGGGAGGCAAGGCACAGGCAAAACGATGACGACGCTATGGTCTCTGAAAAGGGGCGGCTAAGGACGGTGTTGACCTCTTGGGAACCTGCTGAGCAAATAGCATGCGTGGACGCGACAATAGGCTGCCGAGGTCACGGCAGCGCCATGGCCGGCGGTGACGGGCTCTCGGACACGACTGTCAGACGAGCTAGAGGACGCGAATGGTAGCGAGAAGAGAGGGGAAACGGAGGGGGTGGCTCATTGTGAGTCCGAAGAGGAGCTCGAGGAGGCCGGGGGTGCAGTGACGACGGGGAATCGAAGCGGCGATGTCTGGTGACCGACGCGGAGGAAGAAGGTGCGGGCGGCGTTGGGGCGGCTCCTCAGCCATGACCCAGGGACGATGACGATGAAGAGGACCACGCTAGAGCTGCTGGACACATTGGCGGGGCGCAGGGACGACGGTGGCCACGGGATCGAGCGGCGCACAGCAACGGCAGAATACAGGGGGAGAGAACGAGCAAGGGAGAGGGAGTGAGTGGGTACTAGGGTTCGGTAGTGGGGTCGACGAGGCTCTTATCCTCTCGGGGCACCGGTGGTTGGCCGACGCGTGGCTCCCCTGCGGCATGGACGTCGCATGTGTGTCCAGTGCGCCTCTGTGAACAGAGGTAGGACGATACAGGGGCGCCTGGTGGGCTGGGCCTCACAATATTCATTTGGGCTACAAGTGCCTAGTAGTGCCTTTCCTTTTTTTGCCTTTCTTTTTTAACACCAATTGACTTTGGTAAAATATGTGAATTAGCCACATAAATTTCAATGCAACAAAATGCATTGACACGAAAAGTTTGGAGACTAGAAGAATTCATTTGTATTTTTCATAAATGAATTGGCAATAAGAATTGATGGGATAGCATTTTTTTTAAAAGCTACTGCCCATTTTTGCAAAGGAGTGATGTTGTTTCCTTAACAAATAAATTATATGGAATTTTTGGCAGATGGTGAACATTTTTGCAGCAGCGTTTGTGCAACTACAAATTTCACTTTGAATTTGAATAGAATTCAGAGAAGGGATTTGAGTTGAGATATTATCCCAACATGATCAAACTTCGTAAATCAAGATGACTTGGCATTGATCATAAGGGATTACTGTAGTGTGATGCTGGGGATGTTACAAATCTCCTCCACTACAAGAAATCTCGTCCCGAGATTTAAGTGGGGAAGTAAGAGGTAACTTCGGAAGAACAGACCCTTATAGTGTTAATTGTCTGGTGAACAATGTAGGGAATGTGGCAGAAGTATCTCTCGAGTTGAAACTTAAGAAAACTTCGAGAATAAAATATGAAGGTACAATAAGAAGTTTCAAGAGAATAGGACAACAGTCGACAACTGAACAGAGTGTGAGAAGGGGTTCAGAGCATCAGGAATATATCATCTCTCGGAAGGTGGCTCGTGACATGATACGAAGCCAAGCTTGAGGAATAACCATAGAAACAGGGGGTACTGGGGAGTCAGGTTTTGATCCTGGGACCTGTGGGTTATGGGACCACCATGTGGGTTAAAAGTAGGAAGGTGCTGGCATCTTGCACGGTTATGATAGCAAGGCATGTCAGAGGGTAGTCTGTCAGTTATGTTGGCAACAACGTTGGTACCAAGGGCGAGGGACGAAGAGAACCATTATCCTGCTCGTTGAACGAGGCGGGCCATTAGGCAAAGTTCTCGTCCATCGGTGGCTACCGGAATGTCATCAACACTAGTAACAGGGTCTTACTGACAGAGTGATACAACGAGGTGTTTACATAAGCAGGGAAATATTACTCCTTATATAATATAGATCACAATAAGGTTTAAACAAACCAATGGAAAGGAAATGTAATTGTCAGATTAAACAGAACAATGGAAAGGAAAATGTGTTTGAACACATATTTCAAGGGTATATTCTTCCCAAGGACAAGCAGAGCATGATATCCATGACAAGATAGAAGTATAAAACCATTTAGGTAAGGGGAAAGAAATTTCATGATATTACCCATACAACGGTGTTTGGATAATTGATAAAGAAAATTTAATATCGGGCTTCAAACGTTCTTATTGGAGATCGGGTTACCACAGACATGCTTCGAGATAGCATTGACATGGCTTCAAGCAAAGGTCAGACTTTGGATACACCAAGGATCCATCGGAAACAACATAGAAAATAAGTCATACAATTTTAGCAGGGAAAAGATGAGGGTGCGGCCGACGGGCTCAGCCACAATCCATCGACATGCCAAAAAGGATGTATTTCCAAAATTATATGAACAAGTTTGTGTTGGGGAAAGACAAGAATGTTGTTGCTGACACAAACCATCGAGAGGCAAGGATGGTATTTCTCATCATGAATTCAGTTGACATCTCTGAAGAAGCCAAAGTGTTGACGGTGATCAAGACAAATTTTGCCGAGAGACTCTAAGAAGATGCCACTGAGCAGAAAAGGAAGGATGAAGTGAAAGGCTATGAGAACCACGGATTCGACGCAAGCTCAAAGTCAAGCTTGTTGTTCGAGGTGAAATGATAAGATGAGGAAGATCGACGTAAGCTTAGCTCATCGTCGGAAGTTGCTCCGGGCATAAGGACCAGGTAGCACAGTTAAAAAGTTGACGAGATAAAAATATAGCCGATCAGGCTAGGAATGACTTGAAGGATTATTAAACTCGTAAGCACGAAAATTACTTAGAGTTATAGAAACATAGTGCGGAATCGATTCACTTATCGGTGTTCTCAAGTGACTAATAACCTAGAACCCATGGAAACTTGGAATCGGCAAGAAATAATAGTTGAGGAAGAACTCATAAAAAGTTATGTAGTCCCATGATATTCTCGAGATACCAGAGGGTAATACTCGAACGAAGATTAAAATAGAGGTTGCGGAGATGCATTGATATGTAGAAGACAAGTACTTTAACTTGTCCGAGAAATGGAATTAAGGAGAAACTATGGTCGGAACCACGGTTATGAATGATCAAACCACCGATACAAGATGAACTTATAACAAGGGGTAATAATTTTTACGAGCAGCTTCCATGATAGGTTCTACATCGGGTCCATGGGCATGAACACAAAGGTTCAAGGTCGACTCCCACTTCTTCAATGCATAACCTTTCATTCACTCCTTGTTTTGGAAGAAATTGTAGTGCAAAAGATTTATCTGGCGTAGTACCAGAAGAGTAAGACTCACATCTATTTTGAGTTCACACGGATTAGGAAAGGCATAGGTTCAACCCGTAGGGGTATCTTAGGAACACCTACCACTAACTTCTAGAGCATATAACATCAGCTCAATAGCAGAGCATGGTTGACAATAAGCAGAGGATACAATTTACCGAAGGCAATATGTATCAGGGGAAGAGCACATGAGATTTTGAATATGAAGGACATTCCGGGTAATAATCCAACAAAGGATTCAGTGGCCCTTAATGGATCTGATGTGAGTATCAGTACTCAATCAGAAGAAGGAAAGAGTGCAAAGGCATTGGATTATAGAAACATCTGAATAATTCGATGCTTGAGTACAAAGGAGTTATGATTTCAAGTCGAAGGATCAAAAGCAGAGGCTCTGATCAAAATATGAGTAAGTTGAATAGACTTAGAGGTGCACCCGATCAAATCTTGATTGGGCAAGAACCAGCTCATAACCGGAGCGATGTCGGAGCCAGAAAGAAGTTTCCAAGGATTAACTGATGATTGCGAGTATTCGCTCACACGTTGAATCCATAGGAACAGAATGACAACCACAAAGAATTTTTAAAGAATATTGCTAAACATATGAAATTAATCCTAATGCAAGCAGGCAAGGAGAATCAAGAGCAATAGGCTGCAAATGATTTTTGGAAGATCACATAGTATTTCCAAGTATTTTGGAAAGCATATGAACAACTGGGGATGAACGGGTTCAGTGAATTATCCGTAGTGCAAAAATAAGCCACAAAGTAGAAGGCACAAAGGATTCTCGAAACAACGGAGAATACATCTTGTAATAATAGGAGTAACTGGATATGAAGGTACAAGCGGCAAGGATATTATTCACGGGGATTAACTATGGTCAGGAACTGCAAGGCAGTGGGCACAGGGTCTCGACAAACATCAAGGAGTATCTGCAGAATCTTCTGGCGAAGCAAGCGATCATCGGTAATGTCGGGGCTCCCTGGGAGGAAGTGGTTACGAGATCCTAGAGTAAGAGTTAGTAAAAAGTTTAACCCGAATAGACGAGAGATCAGAGTCCTAGAGTATAGACGAGGAATAAAAGATCCTAATACCACCCAATGGCGACGTGGGCCCGTAAGCCACACATCCAAGTTAGTAAAACGGTTTTCGGTTTCTAGACTCAACTACAGCCAAGGAGTTGGAAAGGGGGGATCCTACAGGCAGTCGGCTCTGATACCAACTTGTGACGCCCTCGGTTTGACCGTACACTAATCATACACACAAACGTGTACGATCAAGATCAAGGACTCATGGGAAGATATCACAACACAACTCTAGACACAAATTTAAAATAATACAAGCTTTATATTACAAGCCAGGGGCCTCGAGGGCTCGACATAAGCTCGAATACACCAAAGTCAGCGAAAGCAACAATATCTGAGTACAGACATAAGTTAGACAAGTCTGCCTTGAGAAGGCTAGCACAAAAGTAGCAACGATCGAAAAGGCAACGCCTCCTGCCTGGGAGCCTCCTAACTACTCCAAGTCGTCAGCGGCCGTCACATAGTAGTAGGCATCCTCCGGGTAGTAGTAGTCGTCGTCTGGCTCCTGGGATCCGTCATCTGGTCGCAACGATCGGGTATGGGGGAAAAAGAAGTAGGAAAGCAACCATGAGTACTCATCCAAAGTACTCGCAAGACTTACATCAGATCTAAACTAAGTATGCATCTGCATCAAAGGAATGGGTTGTATCTGTGGATTAAACTGCAGAATGCCAGAAGGGAAGGGGAAAACCTAGCCTACTGAAGACTAGCATCTTCTCGAAACCATCATCTTGCAGCAATAGGAGGGAGTAGAGTAGCATAAAGTAAAGTAGTAGAAGTGTTATCAACCTCGGCCAGAGATCCTTTCTCGACTCCTGCGAGAAAGCAATCCCAGAGCCATACTATCCATTTCTCATCACCATCCATTTCTCATCACAAATATCCAGTTCTAGTTGTATCGGTCGGGATACAACTCCAAGTGTCTGTTACCGTAGGACAGGCTATCGATAGTTGTTTTCTTCCCTGCAGGGGTGCGCCAACTTACCCACCACGCTCGATTAACTCTAGGGTGCGCCAACTTACCCACCACGCCCTTACCAACCATAGTGGATTAGGAACGCGCGGTAACGAGTAGAGACTCATGATCGATGTGACCCCGTCGCCCCGTCTCGAGTACTTGCGGCAAGGGCTAAGAATGCCCGGCCACGCCTCGTAAGTATCTCGCGGGCTAAGAATGCGGCAAGAGCTATGCATCAGAGTATGATCATACATAAAGCGGTAGCAGTTCTAATGCAAGCATGAGAGGGAAAGAAATGGGCGATATCAGAATGCTCAAGGGGGGTTTGCTTGCCTGGAAGCTCTGCTGAAAAAGGAAGAAGTGTCATCGACGTAGTCGATCACAGGGGCATCAGCAGCGGTCTCGAGGTCTACCGGAGAAGAAGAGGGGGAAGAAGCAGTAAATACATGCAAGCATAAGCATAACAAGACAATAAGTGGTGCTAGAGGTGTTGTAACGCAGCACTAGGCGATATTGGCGAAGGAGGATAACATCCGGGAAAGTTTTCCCGGTTCCGGACGTCTGTCAGACAGATGAACCGGAGGGGAAAAGTTCAACGTTTGCTATGCTAGAGACGTGTGATAGACGAACGGAGGGCGTATTCGGATTCGTCTCATTTTTCTAAGCAACTTTCATGTATAAAACTTTTTCATCCGAGTTACCGTTTATTTTATATTAATTTCCAAAGTTTAAACAAATATTATGGAAAACCTCTGAAATTCTGCTAAGTCTGAGAATTCTCCAGTTTTAAACATTACTTGGCTGTTTTCAAAACGCTACAACTATTGTTCTATACATCCTATGATTTTGTGCCTTACAACAATTTTGAGCATTTTTCTGTGATCTACAAGATAGTAGCACTTTCATCCATATTAGAGTTCATTTGCTTGATCATCAAGAGCACTAAAGTAGCTATGAAAATAAAATTGTTTTTCGGTTATTCTGTTAACAGAACATAGACTTTTGTCATTTACATTGCATTTAATCCTTACACCTATTGAATTTGATCAAATGGAACGTTTTGAACCTTGTCAAGTGTACTACACGCCCATATAATTTTTATCTATGTTAGAGCTTGTTTTGCTGTTGATTAAGTGTTGTTTAGAGGGCTACTCAGTGTAAAAGCAGTAAAGCTAGCTTCTGCTAGAATAACTGAATGTTACTGTAGCAGAGGAGCAGCAGCAGAGTGCAGCGGGCAGCAGTAGCACGGAGCGGCAGCGGCGGCGCTCGCAGGCAGAAGCAGCGCAGCAGCAGCGGGTGAGCGCGGAGGCAAGCAGCCGGGCGGCGACCGCGACAGCCGGCGGCCAGCACGACAGCGGGCGGGCGCACTGGAGGCCGTGGACGTGGGGAGCAGGAGCAGCGCGAGCACATGGCTCGGGCGGCGAGCGCGGCAGCCGGCGAGGCGTCCAGGCACACGCGGGCGCAGGGATGCACGACAGGGGGGGTGAGCGAAGCAGGGGAACGCGGCGGGCGCGGACAGCCGAAGCAGGACCGGGCAACAGCAGCAGGCAGCACGCTCGCGGAAGGGAGGCAAGGCGCAGGCAAAATGACGATGACGCTATGGTGTCTGAAAAGGGGCGGCTAAGGACGGTGTTGACCTCCTGGGAACCTGCTGAGCAAACAGCATGCGTGGACGCGACAATAGGCTGCCGAGGTCACGACAACGCCATGGCCGGAGGTGAGGGGCTCTCGGACACGACTGTCAGACGAGCTAGAGGACGCGAACGGTAGCGAGAAGACAGGGGAAATGAAGGGGGGCTCACTGTGAGTCGAAAGAGGAGCTCGAGGAGGCCGGGGGTGCAGTGACGACGGGGAATCAAAGCGGCGATGTATGGTGACCGACGCGGAGGAAGAAGGTGCGGGCGGCATTGGGGCGGCTCCTCAGCCATGACCCAGGGACGATGACGATGAAGAGGACCACGCTGGAGCTGCTGGACACATTGGGGGGGCGCAGGGACGATGGTGGCCACAGGATCGAGCGGCGCACAGCGACGGCGGCGCCGGGCAGAATACAGGGGGAGAGAACGAGCGAGGGACAGGGAGTGAGTGGGTACTAGGGTTCGCTAGTGGGGTCGACGAGGCTCTTATCCTCTCGGGGCACCGGTGGATGGCCGACGCATGGCTCCCCTGCGGTGGACGTCGCATGTGTGTCCAGCGCGCCTCTGTGAACAGAGGTAGGACGATACAGGGGCGCCTAGTGGGCTGGGACTCACCATATTCATTTGGGCTACAAGTGCCTAGTAGTGCCTTTCCTTTTTTTTGCTTTTCTTTTTTAACACCAATTGACTTTGGTAAAATATGTGACTTAGCCACATAAATTTCAATGCAACAAAATGCACTGACACGAAAAGTTTGGAGACCAGAAGAATTCATTTGTATTTTTCATAAATGAATTGGCAATAAGAATTGATGGGATAGCATTTTTTTTAAAAAAGCTATTGCCCATTTTTGCAAAGGAGTGATGTTGTTTCCTTAACAAATAAATGATATGGAATTTTTGGCAGATGGTGAACATTTTTGCAGCAACGTTTGTGCAACTACAAATTTCACTTTGAATTTGAATAGGATTCAGAGAAGGGATTTGAGTTGACATATTATCCCAACATGATCAAACTTCGTAAATCAATATGACTTGGCATTGATCGTAAGGGATTACTGTAGTGTGATGCTGGGATGTTACAACCTCCTTGCTAAACTAATAGCAAGGCACACATCAGGTTTGTCCCATACATGATAGAGCCTATGGCTGAAGCATAGGGAACACTTTTCATTTTCTCTCTATCTTCTGCAATGGTCAGGCATTGAGTCTTACTCAACTTCACACCTTGTAACACAGGCAAGAACCCTTTCTTTGCTTGATCCATTTTGAACTTCTTCAAAACTTTATCAAGGTATGTGCTTTGTGAAAGTCCAATTAAGCGTCTTGATCTATCTCTATAGATCTTGATGCCCAATATATAAGCAGCTTCTCCGAGGTCTTTCATTGAAAAACTCTTATTCAAGTATCCTTTTATGCTATCCAGAAATTCTATATCATTTCCAATCAACAATATGTCATCCACATATAATATTAGAAATGCTACAGAGCTCCCCCTCACTTTCTTGTAAATACAAGCTTGTCCAAAAGTCTGTATAAAACCATATGCTTTGATCACACTATCAAAACGTTTATTCCAACTCCGAGAGTCTTGCACCAGTTCATAAATGGATCGTTGGAGATTGCACACTTTGTTAGCACCCTTTGGATCGACAAAACCTTCTGGTTGCATCATATGCAACTCTTCTTCCAGAAATCCATTCAGGAATGCAGTTTTGACATCCATTTGCCAAATTTCATAATCATAAAATGCGGCAATTGCTAACATGATTCGGACAGACTTAAGCATCGCTACGGGTGAGAAAGTCTCATCGTAGTCAACCCCTTGAACTTGTCAAAAACCTTCCGCAACAAGTCGAGCTTTGTAGACAGTAACATTACCATCAGTGTCAGTCTTCTTGAAGATCCATTTATTCTCGATGGCTTGCCGATCATCGGGCAAGTTAACCAAAGTCCACACTTTGTTCTCATACATGGATCCCATCTCAGATTTCATGGCCTCAAGCCATTTTGCGGAATCTGGGCTCACCATCGCTTCTTCATAGTTCGTAGGTTCACCATGGTCAAGTAACATGACTTCTAGAACAGGATTACCGTACCACTCTGGTGCGGATCTTACTCTGGTTGACCTACGAGGTTCGGTAGTAACTTGATCTGAAGTTTCATGATCATCATCATTAGCTTCCTCACTAATTGGTGTAGGTGTCACAGGAACCGGTTTCTGTGATGAACTACTTTCCAATAAGGGAGCAGGTACAGTTACCTCATCAAGTTCTACTTTCCTCCCACTCACTTCTTTCGAGAGAAACTCCTTCTCTAGAAAGGATCCATTCTTAGCAACAAATGTCTTGCCTTCAGATCTGTGATAGAAGGTGTACCCAATAGTTTCCTTTGGGTATCCTATGAAGACACATTTCTCCGATTTGGGTTCGAGCTTATCAGGATGAAGCTTTTTCACATAAGCATCGCAACCCCAAACTTTAAGAAACGACAACTTTGGTTTCTTGCCAAAGCATAGTTCATAAGGCGTCGTCTCAACGGATTTCGATGGTGCCCTATTTAACGTGAATGCAGCTGTCTCTAAAGCATAACCCCAAAACGATAGCGGTAAATTAGTAAGAGACATCATAGATCGCACTATATCTAGTAAAGGATGATTACGACGTTCGGACACACCATTACGCTGTGGTGTTCCGGGTGGCGTGAGTTGCGAAACTATTCCGCATTGTTTCAAATGTAGATCAAACTCGTAACTCAAATATTCTCCTCCATGATCAGATCGTAGAAACTTCATTTTCTTGTTACGATGATTTTCCACTTCACTCTGAAATTCTTTGAACTTTTCAAATGTTTTGGACTTATGTTTCATTCAGTAGATATACCCATATCTTCTCAAATCATCTGTGAAGGTGAAAAAATAACGATCCCTGCCATGACCCTCAATATTCATTGGACCACATACATTAGTATGTATGATTTCTAATAAATATGTTGCTCGCTCCATTGTTCCGGAGAACGGCATTTTAGTCATCTTGCCCATGAGGCATGGTTCGCAAGTACCAAGTGATTCATAATCAAGTGATTCCAGAAGTCCATCGGTATGGAGTTTCTTCATGCGTTACACCAATATGACCCAAATGGCAGTACCACAAATAAGTTGCACTATCATTATCAACTCTGCATCTTTTGGCTTCAACAGTATGAATATGTGTATTACTACTATCGAGATTCAACACAAATAGACCACTCTTCAAGGGTGCATGACCATAAAAGATATTACTCATACAAATAGAACAACCATTATTTTCATATTTAAATGAATAACTGTCTCGCATCAAACAAGATCCAGATATAATGTTCATGCTTAACGCTGGCACCAAATAACAATTATTCAGGTCTAAAATTAATCGCGAAGGTAGATGTAGAGGTAGCATGCCGACGGCAATCACACCGACTTTGGAACCATTTCCCACACGCATCGTCACCTCGTCCTTACCTAATCGTCGCTCAATCCGTAGTCCCTGTTTCGAGTTGCAAATATTAGCAACAGAACCAGTATCAAATACCCAGGTGCTACTGCAAGCTCTAGTAAGGTACACATCAATAACAGGTATATCAAATATACGGTTGTTCACCTTGCCATCCATCTTATCTGCCAAATACTTGGGGCAGTTCCGCTTCCAGTGACCAGTCTGTTCGCAATAGAAGCACTCAGTCTCAGGCTTAGGTACAGACTTGGGTTTCTTCTCCTGAGCAGCAACTTGTTTGCTGTTCTTTTTGAAGTTCCCCTTCTTCTTCCCTTTACCCTTTTTTCTTGAAACCGGTGGTCTTGTTGACCATCAACACTTGATGCTCCTTCTTGATTACTACCTCCGCAGATTTTAGCATTGCGAAGAGCTCGGGAATCGTCTTATTCATCCCTTGCATATTATAGTTCATCATGAAGCTCTTGTAGCTTGGTGGCAGTGAATGAAGAACTCTGTCAGTGACGCTATCAACAGGAAGATTAACTCCCAGTTGAGTCAAGTGGTTATGGTACCCAGGCATTCTGAGTATATGTTCACTGACAGAACTATTCTCCTGCATCTTGCAGCTGTAGAACTTATTGGAGACTTCATATCTCTCAATCTGGGCATTTGCTTGAAATATTAACTTCAACTCCTGGAACATCTCATATGTTCCATGACGTTCAAAACGCCGTTGAAGTGTCGGTTCTAAGCCGTAAAGCATGGCACACTGAACTATCGAGTAGTCATCAGCTTTGCTCTGCCAGGCGTTCTTAACATCATCAGTAGCATCTGCAGTAGGCCTGGCACCCAGTGGTGCTTTCAGGACGTAATTCTTTTGTGCAGCAATGAGGATAATCCTCAAGTTACGGACCCAGTCCGTGTAATTGCTACCATCATCTTTCAACTTAGCTTTCTCAAGGAACGCATTAAAATTAAATGGAACAACAGCATGGGCCATCTATCTACAACAACATAGACAAGAAAAATACTATCAGTTACTAAGTTCATGACAAATTTAAGTTCAATTAATCATATTACTTAAGAACTCCCACTTAGATAGATATCCCTATAATCATCTAAATGATCGCGTGATCCAAATCAACTAAACCATACGTGAAATGGAGTAGTTTCCAATGGTGAACATCACTATGTTGATCATATCTACTATATAATTCATGCTCGACCTTTCGGTCTTAGTGTTCTGAGGCCATATCTGCATATGCTAGGCTCGTCAAGTTTAACCTGAGTATTCTGCTTTTGCAAAACTGGCTTGCACCCATTGTATGTGAACGTAGAGCTTATCACACCCGATCATCACGTGGTGTCTCGGCACGACGAACTGTAGCAACGGTGTATACTCAGGGAGAACACTTATACCTTGAAATTTAGTAAGAGATCATCTTATAATGCTACTGCCGTACTAAGAAAAATAAGATGCATAAAGGATAAACATCACATGCAATCAATATAAGTGATATGATATGGCCATCATCATCTTGTGCCTTTGATCTCAATCTCCAAAGCACCATCATGATCACCATCGTCACCGGCTTGACACCTTGATCTCCATCGTAGAATCATTGTCATCTCGCCAACTATTGCTTCTACGACTATCGCTACCGCTTAGTGATAAAGTAAAGCAATTACATGGCGATTGCATTTCATACAATAAAGCGACAACCATATGGCTCCTGCCAGTTGCCGATAACTGTTACAAAACATGATCATCTCATACAACAATTTAATATTATCACGTCTTGACCATATCACATCACAACATGCCCTGCAAAAACAAGTTAGACGTCATCTACTTTGTTTTTGCAAGTTTTACGAGGCTGCTACGGGCTTAGCAAGAACCGTTCTTACCTACGCATCAAAAACCACAACACGGTATAGTGATTGCTTTTTGATCTTCAGAAAGAACCCTGTTCAGATCTTGGTGTTTTATTCAAACAGCAAGCAAAAAAATGACGCTCCAAGAAAAACACATATCATGTGGTGAATAAAAATATAGCTCCAAGTAAAGTTACCGATAAACGAAGACGAAAGAGGGGATGCCATCCGGGGCATCCCCAAGCTTAGGCTCTTGGTTATCCTTGAATATTACCTTGGGGTGCCTTGGGAATACCCAAGCTTAGGCTCTTGCCACTCCTTATTCCATAGTCCATCGAATCTTTACCCAAAACTTGAAAACTTCACAACACAAAACTTAACAGAAAACAAGTAAGCTATGTTATTATAAAAAAATAAATCACCACTTAGGTACTATTGTGTACTCATTCTAAATTCATATTGGTGTAATATCTACTGTATTCTAACTTATCTATGATTCGTACCCTCCGATACTACTCATAGCTTCATCAAAATAAGCAAACAACACATAGAGAACAGAATCTGTCAAAAACAAAACAATCTGTAGTAATATGTAGGTTTCGAATACTTCTGTAACTCCAAAAATCCCGAGAAATTAGGGAGTCCTAGGAAATTTGTATAATGATCTACTGCAGTTGGAATTGGTATTTTATCGCTCTCTAGTAAAAAATGGAAATTATTTTCGTGAGCGCATACTTTCTATTTTTATCAGCACGATCAAACAACAATCACCTAAGAAGATCCTAAAGGCTTTACTTGGCACAAACACTAATTAAAACATAAAAAACACAATCATAACAGAAGCTATATGAATTATTTATTACTAAACAGGAACAAAAAGCAAAGAACAAAAATAAAGTTGGGTTGCCTCCCAACAAGCGCCATCGTTTAACGCCTCTAGCTAGGCATGATGATTTCAATGATGCTCACATAAAGGATAAGAGTTGAAACATAAAGAGAGCATCATGAAGAATATGACTAGAACATTTAAGTCTAACCCACTTCCTATGCATAGGGATTTTGTGAGCAAACAACTTGTGGGAATAAGAATCAACTTGCATAGGAAGGTAAAACAAGCATAACTTCAAAACTTTAAGCACATAGAGAGGAAACTTGATATTATTGCAATTCCTACAAGCATATGTTCCTCCCTCATAATAATTTTCAGTAGAATCATGAATGAATTCAGCAATATAACTATCACATAAAGCATTATTTTCATGATGCACAAGCATATAATTTTTATTACTCTCCACATAAGCAAACTTCTTCTCATGAATAGTAGTGGGAGCAAACTCAACAAAATAACTATCATGTGAGGCATAATCCAATTGAAAACTAAAATCATGATCACAAGTTTCATGGTTATCGTAAATCTTTATAGCATACATGGCATCACAATAATCATCATAGGTAGCAACTTTGTTCTCATAATCAATTGGAACCTCTTCCGAAATAGTGGATTCATCACAAAATAAAGTCATGACCTCTCCAAATCCACTTTCATCAATATAATCATCATAAATAGGAGGCATGCTTTCATCATAATAAATTTGCTCATCAAACCTTGGGGACAAAAAATATCATCTTCATCAAACGTAGCTTCCCCAAGCTTATGGCTATGCATATCATTAGCATCATGAATATTCAAGGAATTCATACTAACAACATTGCAATCATGCTCATCATTAAAAAATTTAGTGCCAAACATTCTAATGCATTCTTCTTCTAGCACTTGAGCACAATTATCAGAATCCTTATTTTCATGATAGATATTAAAAAGATGAAGCATATGAGGTACTCTTAATTCCATTTTTTATAATTTTCTTTTATAGACTAAACTAGTGATAAAACAAGAAACTAAAAGATTCGATTGCAAGATCTAAAGATATACCTTCAAGCGCTAACCTCCCCGGCAACGGCGCCAGAAAAGAGCTTGATGTCTACTACACAATCTTCTTCTTGCAGACGTTGTTGGGCCTCCAAGTGCAGAGGTTTGTAGGACAGTAGCAAATTTCCCTCAAGTGGATGACCTAAGGTTTATCAATCCGTGGGAGGCGTAGGATGAAGATGGTCTCTCTCAAACAACCCTGCAACCAAATAACAAAGAGTCTCTTGTGTCCCCAACACCCCAATACAATGGTAAATTGTATAGGTGCACTAGTTCGGCGAAGTGATGGTGATACAAGTGCAATATGGATGATAGGTATGAGTACTTGTAATCTAAAAATATAAAAACAGTGAGTTAACTAATGATAAAAGTGAGCGCAAACGGTATTGCAATGCTAGGAAACAAGGCCTAGGGTTCATACTTTCACTAGTGCAAGTTTTCTCAACAATAATAACATAATTGGATCATATAACTATCCCTCAACATGCAACAAAGAGTCACTCCAAAGTCACTAATAGAGGAGAACAAACGAAGAGATTATGGTAGGGTACGAAACCACCTCAAAGTTATCCTTTCTGATCAATCTATTCAAGAGTCCATAGTAAAATAACATGAAGCTATTCTTTCCGTTCGATCTATCATAGAGTTCGTACTAGAATAACACCTTAAGACACAAATCAACCAAAACCCTAATGTCACCTAGATACTCCAATGTCACCTCAAGTATCTGTGGGTATGATTATACGATATGCATCACACAATCTCATATCCATCTATTCAACAAACACAAAGAACTTCAAAGAGTGCCCCAAAGTTTCTACCAGAGAGTCAAGACAAAAATGTGTGCCAACCCTGATGCATAAGTTCACAAGGTCACGGAACTCGCAAGTTGATCACCAAAACATACATCAAGTGGATCGCGGATATCCCATTGTCACCACAAATAAGCAGATGCAAGACATACATCAAGTGTTCTCAAATCCTTAAAGACTCAATCCAATAAGATAACTTCAAAAGGAAAACTCAATTCATCACAAGAGAGTAGAGGGGGAGAAACATCATAAGATCCAAATATAATAGCAAAGCTCATGATACATCAAGATCGTGCCGACTCAAGAACACGAGAGAGAGAGAGAGAGAGAGAGAGAGAGATCAAACACATAGCTACTGGTACATACCCTCAGCCCCGAGGGAGAACTACTCCCTCCTCATCATGGAGAGCGTCGGGATGATGAAGATGGCCACCGGAGAGGGATTCCCCCCTCCGGCAGGGTGCTGGAACGGGTCTAGATTGGTTTTCGGTGGCTACGGAGGCTTCTGGCGGCGGAACTCCTGATCTATTATGTTCTTTGATGTTTGGGGGGTATATGGATATATATATAGGAGGAATAAGTACGTCGGTGGAGCAACGAGGGGCCCACAAGGGTGGAGGGCGCGCCCAGGGGGTGAGCGCGCCCCCTGCCTCATGGCAGCCTCGTTGATTGCCTGACGTATACTCCAAGTCTCCTGGATTGCTTCCGTTCCAAAAATAAGTTCCGTGAAGTTTCAGGTCAATTGGACTCTGTTTGATTTTCCTTTTATGCGATACTCTAAAACAAGGAAAAACAGAAACTGGCACTGGGCTCTGGATTAATAGGTTAGTTCTAAAAACAATATAAAAGTGTATAATAAAGCCCATAAACATCCAAAACAGATAATATAATAGCATGGAACAATCAAAAATTATAGATACGTTGGAGACGTATCAGCATCCCCAAGCTTAATTCATGCTCGTCCTTGAGTAGGTAAATGATAAAAAACAGAATTTTTGATGTGGAATGCTTTCTAGAATATTTCTCTAAGTAATTCTCTTTATTGTGGCATGAATGTTCAGATCCATAAGATTCAAGACAAAAGTTTAATATTGACATAAAAATAATAATACTTCAAGCATACTAATAAAGCAATCATGTCTCCTCAAAATAACTTGGCCAAAGCAAGCTATCCCTACAAAATCATATAGTCTGGCTATGCTCCATCTTCACCACACAAAGTATTTAAATCATGCACAACCCCGATGACAAGCCAAGCAATTGTTTCATACTTTTGGTGTTCTCAAACTTTTTCAATCTTCACGCAATATATGAGCGTGAACCATGGATATAGCACTATGGTCGAATAGAATGGTGGTTGTGGAGAAGACAAAAAGGAGAAGATAGTCTCACATCAACTAGGCGTATCAACGGGCTATGGAGATGCCCATCAATAGATATCAATGTGAGTGAGTAGGATTGCCACGCAACAGATGCACTAGAGCTATAAGTGTATGAAAACTCAACAAAAGAAACTAAGTGGGTGTGCATCCAACTTGCTTGCTCACGAAGACCTAGGGCAATTTTGAGGAAGCCCGTCATTGGAATATACAAGCAAAGTTCTATAATGTAAAATTCTCACTAGTTTATGAAGGTGACAACATAGGAGACTCTCTATCATGAAGATCATGGTGCTACTTTGAAGCACAAGTGTGGTAAAAGGATAGTAGCATTGCCCCTTCTCTCTTTTTCTCTCATTTTTTTGGGCCTTCTCCCCTTTTTTATGGCCTTTATTTTTTTATTTTTTTGTCCGGAGTCTCATCCCGACTTGTGGGGGAATCATAGTCTCCATCATCCTTTCCTCACTTGGGACAATGCTCTAATAATGATGATCATCATACTTTATTTACTTACAACTCAAGAATTACAACTCGATACTTATAATAAAGTATGACTCTATATGAATGCCTCCGGTGGTGTACCTGGATGTGCAATGACTCATGAGTGACATGTATGAAAGAATTATGAACGATGTCTTTTGCCACAAATATGATGTCAACTACATGATCATGCAAAGCAATATGACAATGATGAAGCGTGTCATAATAAACGAAATGGTGGAAAGTTGCATGGCAATATATCTCGGAATGGCTATGGAAATGCCATAATAGGTAGGTATGGTGGCTGTTTTGAGGAAGGTATATGGTGGGTTTATGGTACCCGCGAAAGTTGTGCGGTATTAGAGAGGCTAGCAATGGTGGAAGAGTGAGAGTGCGTATAATCCATGGACTCAACATTAGTCATAAAGAACTCATATACTTATTGCAAAAAACTATTAGTTATCGAAACAAAGTACTACGCGCATGCTCCTAGGGGGATAGATTGGTAGGAAAAGACCATTGCTCGTCCCCGACCGCCACTCATAAGTGAAGGAAATATGCCCTAGAGGCAATAATAAAGTCATTATTTATTTCCTTATATCATGATAAATGTTTATTATTCATGCTAGAATTGTATTAACCGGAAACATAATACATGTGTGAATACATAGACAAACAAAGTGTCACTAGTATGCCTCTACTTGACTAGCTCGTTAATCAAAGATGGTTATGTTTCCTAACCATAAACAAGTAGTTGTTATTTGATTAACAGGATCACATCATTAAGTGAATGATCTGATTGACATGACCCATTCCACTAGATTAGCACCCGATCGTTTAGTATGTTGCTATTGCTTTCTTCATGACTTATACATGTTCCTATGACTATGAGATTATGCAACTCCCGTTTACCAGAGGAACACTTTGTGTGCTACCAAACGTCACAACGTAACTGGGTGATTATAAAGGAGCTCTACAGGTGTCTCCAAAGGTACATGTTGGGTTGGCATATTTCGAGATTAGGATTTGTCGCTCCGATTGTCGGAGAGGTATCTCTGGGCCCTCTCGGTAATGCACATCACTTAAGCCTTGCAAGCACTGCAACCAATGAGTTAGTTGCGAGATGATGTATTACAGAACGAGTAAAGAGACTTGCCGGTAACGAGATTGAACTAGGTATTTGGAATACCGACGATCGATTCTCGGGCAAGTAACATACCGATGACAAAGGGAACAAAGTATGTTGTTGTGCGGTCTGACCGATAAAGATCTTCGTAGAATATGTAGGAGCCAATATGAGCATCCAGGTTCCGCTATTGGTTATTGACCGGAGACATGTCTCGGTCATGTCTACATTGTTCTCGAACCCGTAGGGTCCGCACGCTTAAGGTTATGATGCTAGTTATATTATGAGTTTATGCATTTTGATGTACTGAAGTTTGTTCGGAGTCCCGGATGTGATCACGGACATGACGAGGAGTCTCGAAATGGTCGAGACATAAAGATTGATATATTGGAAGCCTATGTTTGGATACCGGAAGTGTTCCGGGTGAAATCGGGATTTTACCGGAGTACCGGGAGGTTACCGGAACCCCCCGGGAGCTAAATGGGCCATGATGGGTCTTAGTGGAAAAGAGAAGAGGCAGCCCTACATGGGCCGCGCGCCCCTCCCCTCCCTTGGTCCGATTAGGACAAGGAGAGGGGGCCGGCCCCTCTCTCTCTTTTCCCCCTCCGCGAATCCTATTCCAACTAGGATTGGGGGGGGGAATCCTACTCCCAGAGGGAGTAGGACTCTCCTGGCGCGCCCTCCTTGGCCGGCCGCCTCCCCCCTTTAGTCCTTTATATACGGAGGCAGGGGCACCCCAAAGACAACACAAGTTGATCCACGTGATCTATTCCTTAGCCGTGTGCGGCGCCCCAGCCACCATAGTCCTCGATAATATTGTAGCGGTGCTTAGGCGAAGCCCTGCAGTAGTAGTACGTCAAGATCGTCACCACGCCGTCGTGCTGACGGAACTCTTCCCCGACACTTTGCTGGATCGGAGTCCGGGGATCGTCATCGAGCTGAACGTGTGCTAGAACTCGGAGGTGCCGTAGTTTCGGTGCTTGATCGGTCGGATCGTGGAGACATACGACTACATCAACCAAACGCTTCCGTTGTCGATCTACTAGGTATGTAGATCATACTCCCCCTCTCGTTGCTATGCATCACCATGATCTTGCGTGTGCGTAGGAAATTTTTTAAAATTACTACGAAACCCAACAATAAGGAAGGCAATCAATAAATAAATCATGCTCCGACTTCATCACATAACGGTTCACCATACGTGCATACTACGGGAATCACAAACTTCAACACAAGTATTTCTGAAATTCACAACTACTCAACTAGCATGGCTCTAATATCACCATCTCCATATCTCAAAACAACTATCAAGTATCAAACTTCTCATAGTATTCAATGCACTTTATATGAAAGTTTTTATAATGCCATGTTGTTCTAAAGGACTCTCAAAAATAATATAAGTGAAGCATGAGAGATCAATTATTTCTATAAAATAAAACCACTGCCGTGCTCTAAAAGATATAAGTGAAGCACTAGAGCAAATGACAAACTACTCTGAAAGATATAAGTGAAGATCAATGAGTAGTCAGATAATTATACAACTATGTGAGGACTCTCTAACATTTAATAATTTCAGATCTTGGTATTCTGTTCAAAAAGCAAGCAAACCAAAATAAAATAAAATGATGCCCCAAGCAAAACACATATCATGTGGTGAATAAAAATATAGCTCCAAGTAAAGTTACCGATGAACGAAGACGAAAGAAGGGATGCCATCCGGGGCATCCCCAAGTTTAGGATCTTGGTCATACTTGAATATTACTTTGGGGTGCCTTGGTCATACCCAAGCTTAGGCTCTTGTCATTCCTTATTCCATAGTCCATCGAATCTTTATCCAAAACTTGAAAACTTCACAACACAAAACTTAACAGAAAACTCGTAAGCTCCGTTAGTATAAGAAAATAAATCACCACTTAGATACTATTGTGAACTCATTCTAAATTCATATTGGTGTAATATCTACTGTATTTCAACTTATCTATGGTTCGTACCTCCGATACTACTCATAGCTTTATCAAAATAAGCAAACAACACATAGAGAACAGAATCTGTCAAAAATAGAACAGTCTGTAGTAATATATAGGTTTCGAATACTTCTGTAACTCCAAAAATCCTAAGAAATTAGGAAGTCCTAGGCAATTTTTATAATGATCTACTGCAGTTGGAATTGGTATTTTACCGCTCTCTGGTAAAAAATGGAAATTATTTTCGTGAGCGCATACTTTCTATTTTTATCAGCACGATCAAACAACAATCACCTAAGAAGATCCTAAAGGCTTTACTTGGCACAAATACTAATTAAAACATAAAAAACACAATCATAACAGAAGCTATATGAATTATTTATTACTAAACAGGAACAAAAAGCAAAGAACAAAAATGAAGTTGGGTTGCCTCCCAACAAGCGCTATCGTTTAACGCCTCTAACTAGGCACGATGATTTCAATGATGCTCACATAAAGGATAAGAATCTTTCCCTACTAATATGTAATTTTGCAAAAAAGCCCTTCTGTTTTTGACAATTCAACCCGCGGTCCCTGTTTAAGTGGATCTGGGAAAACGCTTCGATTTTGCACAAAACACCCTGTCTTTTGCGATATTCAAACCACTGTCCGAGCAGATTTGTGTAAAGAAAAAAAACGCGACCACACGAGGAGCACGGGCTCGCCTCCTCTCCCTCATCGCCGCCGCCGCCGCCACCACCAACGCCGGCCGCTTCCGGCGACCTCCGGCGCCGCGCAGCACGCCCCCGAGCTCCCCACATTCCGCGCCTCCCTCCCCTCCGTCCATATTCTCCTCTCCCATCCTCTACCGCCCGCTCACAACCCCACCCCCCGTGGCTAGGGTTTCGGGCAGGGCTTCGCCGGAGCCACGAGCGCGATGACGGCGGCGGTGACTCGGATCCACGAGCGTGACGGAGGCTGGGAAAGGACTGCAGCACTACTGCTCACGATGACAGGATGGTGTGTGCGCTGCCCCAAGGCGGAGCCCACCGAGTCGTGCAATCACCCCTGCTGCTTCCTCCAGTTGTCCCTCCTGCATAGCTACATCTTGGTGAGATCCCTTCCACCCAAGCCTTCCCTCTTTCTTTCTTTTTAAAACTGATTCCCAATTCCTTGATCAAACCATGTTCCTCTGCTCCTGTAGGTCTTTCTTAGCTACCAGTACAATGCAGATTGCTTTCTCTATTCAAGTGATTTGGTTGTCTATGTATTACCTGAACTCCAAGGGAACCAACTTACATGGCGTATTGGATGGAGATCAGTAGATGTTTTCCTGACCTGTTCACTTCTTTTTAATAGGTCCCGTCAGATTACAAGCATGGGCTTTGTGCAATTGGCAGAAATCTGTTTGTAATCAATCAAATACAATGAGAACATTTATTGAAATCTTTGTATGTGTTGATCCTATGAATTGCTTTGATTGGAAGTCCGACGACGATCTCATCTTATAAGGAACTCACTTTTCAAACATATGCATTGGTAGTTTTTATCTCTTTGCTTTTGCCTTCTGAACATACTGGATTCACTCTGTAGGAGATGGCACGGTGTTGCAAACAACTCATTATAGTAGTTAGCAAATGCAAATCATTGTATATTGTTAGTTATGTGTCTTTTCATATGAAATACTATTATTTTGGGGAAAGGCATATGGCTGAGTTTTAATAAAACTCCTCAGATTTTGTATAGTGAGATTGTCTTCAGCAAACAAGATCTGTATTATTATTGGGGTTCTTTTATTTTTGTTCTAGGTGTTATTGGGACATTTTTTTTTCATGGTTGGAAACAAGATGTTCCTGATGTTGGAGCTCACAGAGAAGGGTATTATGATAGTCTACTTACTTCTGAAGGTGCATTAGAAGATAGTGGATGTCCAGATTCTTTGGCTTCAGAAAGGTGGTGATAAAAATCCTGAAGTATTGTCAGCATTTTCGTCTTAAAATAGAGGGAAAATAAAGAAGGTACACAGTCGTGTTCATTGTCATGGAAAATTATTATCCTTTTTGTTATCCTGAGTAGTTGTTGTTGGATGTTATTTCTCTCTTTGAAAAACATCTGATGTAAATTTGTTGTACTCCAACTCACAAACCCTACTACTAGACCCAAAACCTACTACTAAATGGTTCCAAAAAAATTGCATGTTATTGTAGAAGTCTTGATCAACATTCTCGTGTTACTGTGATGTAGTAGACAAAATTTTATGCTTGGACATTTTTAACTTTTCTTATAGCAACTATTGCTCTGAAATTGTTGGTCTCTTACTTCTATTGACGGCAGAAGAGAACACATTTGGGTACACCCACCAGGATAGTTTGTTCTACGTTTATCTTACTTTGGAGTTGCAGACCCTAAGATATCAAGATAGCTCATTTACATAGTATATTAAATCTCTTGATGGTATAACATGACATTGGCAGGAATTATTGATGACTACTTTGATGGGTACTTTTCTGAAGAAATGATTGTCCCAGGTACTGTGATGCTCGCAGTTCTATCTTTCAATGCTTGCATATGCCATTGTGATACAAGAGTACTACCAGATTTTGCAATGTTCGTGATTCAGATTGACCATGATTGATACTGTTGTTTAAGATCATAAAATTTGTCATGGTTGATTAAATAGGCACAGTTGATTTTAGTCGCAGACCCTAAGATATCAAGAAAGCACTGCTACAAATTTAGAACTAGGATGTAGTTTTTCATAGTTCCTGTCAAGTATGCTTATTTGCAATCTAGGATCACAATTGTAAAGGTTAATCCTTTTAGTTGTGTAGCATTGCAGATCTCGGCTCTTGAAAATCTTCCTACCATACCAACACATTAGGTAGGATTTGCCTTATTTTGTAATG
Source organism: Triticum urartu (assembly GCF_003073215.2). Lineage (NCBI taxonomy): Eukaryota > Viridiplantae > Streptophyta > Magnoliopsida > Poales > Poaceae > Triticum > Triticum urartu. The sequence continues at coordinate 104,426,064 of NC_053026.1, read as the reverse complement.
AGCAAACAAAAATGTTGTTAATATAACAAATAATTATGCGCAGTAGTACATGGTTGGAAATTCCTTTCTTGTTCAATGCATATTAGACTGAAATTTGTACTGTTTGGTCTGCATTCACAATCAACATGGGGTGCTGAAGTAGTGTAAATTGTTTGAAGTTGCTTATTGGCCAGTATATATAAGGTTGGAGTACTGTACTGTTTGGTCAGCCGTTTTGGTATGTATCGTTGAATCGACACCCATTAAGCTCTTTTTGGTTTCTATTATCTGTGAGCACATATGAACATCGATGAAAACTATTCTGGGATGAAACGTGAGCATGCCTTGGTGTACATATGAAGGAACTGATTTTTTCAGCATCCGGGGGAAATTTTCCTGTTTTGATTTTACAATTTTGATTCTTTCCTTCATCTGTTGATGGTAAAAATTAACACACGTAGTTGTATACATATTTTGAAAATCGGAAGCGGTTTTAACATTTCACATGATATTGTAGTTTACGGTACTAAGCTTGACGCTGCTCGGTGTGCTGTTGTTCTTCGTCGGCGTGGAACTAGCCGTCGCCGCTATGGTACATGTACCCGTTGCCTCCGCTTGACGTAGTTCGCGATGGACATAGACATGGGAACATCGCGACGGAGATCCCCCACTCCAACCCACGACTCCGGGGTGACTGGCGGTCGGCCAGTGACCGAGCTCAAAATCCGGTTCAGTGTCAATGGTGGGTTGTGCTCCAGTGCGAGGGGTGGTGGCGCTTTGAGGAGGAAACAGGTGCGTGCCTTTGTCAGTTGGTTTTTGTACTTCTACTTTTCACTTTCAGAATCAATCGTGATTCCATGGTGAGTCATTACCAACCAAGTTATGGGGAGTTCTGCTCTAGGCAGCAGATCAGGAAGGAACAAACCCCGTCTCTCTGGTGCTCCAGTAGTAGATATTGCTGAAATAGCTAAAGGATTTAGTTGTAACACTTGCTCTGAACTTTACTCAACAAGCAAGTTTTCCAAATATTGAAGTCGAATTTTTTCAGGGTTCATATACATATACACAAATAGTGGGAAATTAATGGCCCTTAGATATTGTTGTGCTCTTTTGAAAAGCGGGTCTGTATACAACATATAGTGGATATGTGTGTGTGTGTGTATATATATATGTATGTATGTATTCTAGGATCTATGATGCCCAGCAAGCGTGAACAAATTTAACTTGCGATTTTATTAACGCATTGCTATGCTTTGATACAAAGTTTAGGCGTAGTTCTACTTTATTGATAAATTACCCTCCGGCAAGGTTCATATCTAAGACTTGGTTGGTCAATTGTTGCACGCCTAACTAAAATCTTTCCTTCAGGATATTTTTAGGTTTAAAAGACTTTTCATCATTATTTGCAAATCCATGAGATCTAGCATAGCTAGCCAGCCCATGATCTACTTGGTTGCACTCTCGACGCATCAGGGATGTGCAGCACTACTGAAAACAATTCATCTGCTCCCTAATATCCACATACCCGACAAACAGTCTTGATCTGCAGGTCCCAGTGAATTGCAGTGCCTCAAAAACTACGAGCTGTCGATTTTCAAGATTACCAGGCCAGTTACCATTCATGTGTATGAGTGAGAGCACGAAACAGCCTCAGCTTCTGCTTCGTCGGTGGTGTCTGAGCAGTTCAGTTCCTAGCGAGAACAACATATGTCCTTTGTACTAGAATGATTATTCCTGTTGCAACATACTCCTCAGTACTTCCCATTATCTATGGGTATGTAATCTTAATGAAAATCATATGTTTCTGAATATCACCATGTATGCCTCGCTTGATTTTCCCACACACCCAAAGTCCTATCAATCAATGTGTGCGCAGGTGATTAGATTAGAAAAAAATAAAGTTTGAAATTTGATAAGGAGTCCTGATGGACGTGTATATATATGCATGTGTTGTTTATATCTGAATCGAGGGAAAGTATAAAAACAATATACACTTATGTGCTTGTCTAGAGCCGGCCTGATGGAATCCTCTAATACCACCAGGCCACCGGTACTTGTCAGCCTAGCAGGAGTAGCATGCATGATGAAAAATCACAATGCAATGGAAGACTACATTGAATGCGAGGGATCTCGGTGTCCAAGGTATACATGATGGCTTGGTGATGGAGCTTGGAGGCAGCAGGAGCCAAAGGCCGAGAGATCCCGTAAGAGAAAAAAAGGATGAGATAGAGAAGCGGCGGAGATTGCTTATGGCCGGGTGGGACGAGGATGAACGGAAAGAAGTGGGTGCACATGACAAGTAAGGGGCTGACAGACAGCACTGCAGGGCACACGGGTAAGAAGTATGTGTTAGTTCGTTATGAAGCAACACACATGGGGTAGAAGGAGAAGGAGATGCTCGAGGGGAGGGCGGTACATGGGTGGTGTTCCTGGATCGGTAGAGTGGCAGTGTTGAGCCAGGGGGAGAGTTGGTATGGTGTGTGTGGGTAGGAGTATGCGGGATCCACCATGATGGTGCACAAGTGAACCTCTCATACTGAATTAGGTGGTGTGATATTTTCTCTCCCGTTGTAACGCATGGGCAATTTTCCTAGTTGAAACATAAAGAGAGCATCATGAAGAATATGACTAGAACATTTAAGTCTAACCCACTTCCTATGCATAGGGATTTTGTGAGCAAAAAACTTGTGGGAACAAGAATCAACTTGCATAGAAAGGTAAAACAAGCATAACTTCAAAACTTTAAGCACATAGAGAGGAAACTTGATATTATTGCAATTCCTACAAGCATATATTCCTTCCTCATAATAATTTTCAGTAGAATCATAAATGAATTCAGCAATATAACTATCGCATAAAGCACTATTTTCATGATGCACAAGCATAGAATTTTTATTACTCTCCACATAAGCAAACTTCTTCTCATGAATAGTAGTGGGAGCAAACTCAACAAAATAACTATCATGTGAGGCATAATCCAATTGAAAACTAAAATCATGATCACAAGTTTCATGGTTATCATAAATCTTTATAGCATACATGTCATCACAATAATCATCATAGGTAGTAACGTTGTTCTCATAATCAATTGGAACCTCTTCCGAAATAGGGGATTCATCACAAAATAAAGTCATGACCTCTCCAAATCCACTTTCATCAATATAATCATCATAAATAGGAGGCATGTTTTCATCATAATAAATTTGCTCATCAAACCTTGGGGACAAAAAATATCATCTTCATCAAACATAGCTTCCCCAAACTTGTGGCTTTGAATATCATTAGCATCATGGATATTCAAGGAATTCATACTAACAACATTGCAATCATGCTCATCATTCAAATAGTTAGTGCCAAACATTCTAATGCATTCTTCTTCTAGCACTTGAGCACAATTATCGGAATCCTTATTTTCATGATAGATATTAAAAAGATGAAGCATATGAGGTACTCTTAATTCCATTTTTTTATAATTTTATTTTATAGACTAAATTAGTGATAAAACAAGAAACTAAAAGATTCGATTGCAAGATCTAAAGATATACCTTCAAGCGCTAACCTCCCCGGCAACGGCGCCGGAAAAGAGCTTGATGTCTACTACACAACCTTCTTCTTGTAGACGTTGTTGGGCCTCCAAGTGCAGAGGTTTGTATGACAGTAGCAAATTTTCCTCAAGTGGATGACCTAAGGTTTATCAATCCGTGGGAGGCGTAGGATGAAGATGGTCTCTCTAAAACAACCCTGCAACCAAATAACAAAGAGTCTCTTGTGTCCCCAACACACCCAATACAATGGTAAATTGTATAGGTGCACTAGTTCGGCGAAGAGATGGTGATACAAGTGCCATATGGATGATAGGTATGGGTATTTGTAATCTGAAAATATAAAAACAGCAAGGTAAAATGATAAAAGTGAGCGTAAACGGTATTGCAATGCTAGGAAACAAGGCCTAGGGTTCATACTTTCACTAGTACAAGTTCTCTCAACAATAATAACATAATTGGATCATATAACTATCCCTCAATATGCAACAAAGAGTCACTCCAAAGTCCCTAATAGCGGAGAACAAACGAAGAGATTATGGTAGGGTACGAAACCACCTCAAAGTTATCCTTTCTGATCGATCTATTCAAGAGTCCGTAGTAAAATAACATGAAGCTATTCTTTCCGTTCGATCTATCATAGAGTTCGTACTAGAATAACACCTTAAGACACAAATCAACCAAAACCCTAATTTTACCTAGATACTCCAATGTCACCTCAAGTATCCCTGGGTATGATTATACGATATGCATCACACAATCTCATATTCATCTATTCAACCAACACAAAGAACTTCAAAGAGTGCCCCCAAAGTTTCTACCGGAGAGTCAAGACGAAAATGTGTGCCAACCCCTATGCATAAGATCGCGAGGTCACGGAACTCGCAAGTTGATCACCAAAACATACATCAAGTGGATCATGTGATATCCCATTGTCACCACAGATAAGCACATGCAAGACATACATCAAGTGTTCTCAAATCCTTAAAGACTCAATCCAATAAGATAACTTCAAAGGGAAAACTCAATTCATCACAAGAGAGTAGAGGGGGAGAAACATCATAAGATCCAAATATAATAGCAAAGCTCACGATACATTAAGATCGTGCTGACTCAAGTACACGAGAGAGAGAGAGAGAGATCAAACACATAGCTACTGGTGATACAAGTAGCAAAGAGTCTCTCAAACAACCCTGCAACCAAATAGCAAAGAGTCTCTTGTGTCCCCAACACACCCAATATAATGGTAAATTGTATAGGTGCACTAGTTCAGCGAAGAGATGGTGATACAAGTGAAATATGGATGGTAGATATAGGTTTTTGTAATCTGAAAATATAAAAACAGTAAGGTAACTAATGATAAAAGTGAGCGTAAACGGTATTGCAATGCGTTGAAACAAGGCCTAGGGTTCATATTTTCACTAGTGCAAGTTATCTCAATAATAATAACATAATTGGATCATATAACTATCCCTCAACATGCAACAAAGAGTCACTCCAATGTCACTAATAGCGGAGAACAAACGAAGAGATTATTGTAGGGTACGAAAGCACCTCAAAGTTATTCTTTCTGATCGATCTATTCAAGAGTTCATACTAGAATAACACCTTAAGACACAAATCAACCAAAACCCTAATGTCACCTAGATACTCCAATGTCACCTCAAGTATCTGTGGGTATGATTATACGATATGCATCACACAATCTCAGATTCATCTATTCAACCAACACAAAGAACTTCAAAGAGTGCCCCAAAGTTTCTACCGGAGAGTCAAGATGAAAACGTGTGCCAACCCCTATGCATGAGTTCACGAGGTCACGGAACTCGCAAGTTGATCACCAAAACATACATCAAGTGGATCACGTGATACCCCATTGTCACCACAGATAAGCACATGCAAGACATACATCAAGTGTTCTCAAATCCTTAAAGACTCAATCTAATAAGATAACTTCAAAGGGAAAACTCAATTCATCACAAGTAGATAGAGGGGGAGAAACATCATAAGATCCAACTATAATAGCAAAGCTCGTGATACATCAAGATCGTTCTGAATCAAGAACACGAGAGAGAGAGAGATCAAACACATAGCTACTGGTACATACTCTCAGCCCCGAGGGAGAACTACTCCCTCCTCGTCATGGAGAGCGCCCGGATGATGAAGATGGCCACCGGAGAGGGATTCCCCCCTCCGGTAGAGTGTTGGAACGGGTCTAGATTGGTTTTCGGTGGCTACGAAGGCTTCTGGCGGCGGAACTCCCCATCTATTTTGTTCTTTGATGTTCGGAGGGTATATGGATATATATAGGAGGAAGAAGTACGTCGGTGGAGAAACGAGGGGGCCACGAGGGTGGAGGGCGTCTCCAGGGGATAGGCACACCCCCTGCCTCGTGGCAGCCTCGTTGATTGCCTGACGTATACTCCAAGTCTCCTGGATTGCTTCCGTTCCAAAAATAAGTTCCGCGAAGTTTCAGGTCAATTGGACTCCGTTTTTTTTACTTTTCTGCGATACTCTAAAACAAGGAAAAAACATAAACTGGCACTAGGCTCTGGGTTAATAGGTTAGTCCCAAAAATAATATAAAAGTGTTTAATAAAGCCCATAAACATCCAAAACAGATAATATAATAGCATGGAACAATCAAAAATTATAGATACGTTGGAGACGTATCACGCGGCTGCCCTGGCCGCCCCTCCTCTTCTCCCACTAGGGCCCATTAGGCCCAATATACTCCCCGGGGGGTTCCGGTAACCCCCCGGTACTCCGGTGTATGTCCGAAATCCTCCCGAAACACTTCTGGTGTCCGAACATAGTCGTCCAATATATCGATCTTTACGTCTCGACCAATTCGAGACTCCTTGTCATGTCCGTGATCATATCCGAGACTGCGAACAACCTTCGGTACATCAAAACACAAAAACTCATAATACTGATCGTCACAGAACTTTAAGCGTGCGGACCCTACGGGTTCGAGAAGTATGTAGAGATGACCGAGACACGTCTCCGGTCAATAACCAATAGCGGAACCTGGATGCTCATATTGGTTCCTACATATTCTACGAAGATCTTTATCAGTCAAACCACATAACAACATACGTTCTTCCCTTTGTCGTCGGTATGTTACTTGCCCGAGATTTGAACGTCGGTATCTCAATACTTAGTTCAATCTCGTTACCGGCAAGTCTCTTTACTCGTTCTGTAATGCATCATCCTGTAACTAACTCATTAGTCACATTGCTTGCAAGGCTTATAGTGATGCGCATTGCCGAGAGGGCCCAGAGATACCTCTCCGACAATCAGAGTGACAAATCCTATTCTCGATCTATGCCAACTCAACAAACACCATCAGAGACACCTGTAGAGCACCTTTATAATAACCCAGTTACGTTGTGATGTTTGGTAGCACACAAAGTGTTCTTCCGGTAATTGGGAGTTGCATAATCTCATAGTTATAGGAACATGTATAAGTCATGAAGAAAGCAATAGCAGTAAACTAAATGATCAAGTGCTAAGCTAACGGAATGGGTCATGTCAATCACATCATTCTCCTAATTATGTGATCCCGTTAATGAAATGACAACTCATGTCTATGGTTAGGAAACTCAACCATATTTGATCAACGAGCTAGTCAAGTAGAGGCATACTAGTGACACTATGTTTGTCGATGTATTCACACAAGTATTATGTTTCCAGCTAATACAATTCTAGCATGAATAATAAACATTTATCATAATATGAGGAAATAAATAATAACTTTATTATTGCCTCTAGGGCATATTTCCTTCAAGAACTCCTTCTTTGACTGTTCCATTTTGAACTACTTCAAAAATCTTGTCAAGGTATGTAATCATTGAAAAATCTTTATCAAGCGTCTTGATCTATCTCTATAGATCTTGATGCCTAATATGTAAGCAGCTTCACCGATGTCTTTATTTGAAAAACTCCTTTCAAACACTCCTTTATGCTTTCCAGAAAATTCTACATCATTTCCGATCAACAATATGTCATCACATATACTTATCAGAAAGGTTGTAGTGCTCCCACTCACTTTCTTGTAAATACAGGCTTCACCGCAAGTCTGTATAAAACTATATGCTTTGATCAACTTATCAAAGCATATATTCCAACTCCAAGATGCTCGCATCAGTCCATACATGGGTCGCTGGAGCTTGCACATTTTGTTAGCACCTTTAGGATTGACAAAACCTTCTGGTTGCATCATATACAACTCTTCTTTAAGAAGTCCATTAAGGAATGTAGTTTTGATATCCATTTGCCAGATTTCATAAAATGTGGAAATTTGCTAACATGATTCGGATAGACTTAAGCATCGCTATGAATGAGAAAATCTCATCATAGTCAACACATTTAACTTGTCAAAAAATGTTTTTCGACAATTCGAGTTTTGTGGATAGTAACACTACTATCAATGTTCGTCTTCCTCTTGAATATCCATTTATTCTCTATGGCTTGCCGATCATTGGGCAAGTCCACCAAAGTCCATACTTTGTTCTCATACATGGATCCCATCTCAGATTTCATGGCATCAAGCCATTTTGTGGAATCTGGGCTCATCATCGCTTCCTCATAGTTCGTAAGTTCATCATGGTCTAGTAACATGACTTCCAGTACAGGATTACCGTACCACTCTGGTGCGGATCGTGCTCTGGTTGACCTACGAAGTTCTGGAGTAACTTGATCTGAAGTTTCATGATCATCATCATTAACTTCCTCTCTAGTTGTGTAGGCATCACAGGAACAGATTTCTCTGATGAACTACTTTCCAATTCGAGAGAAGGTACAGTTACCTCATCAAGTTCTACTTTCCTCCCACTCACTTCTTTCGAGAGAAACTCCTTCTCTAGAAAGGATCCACTCTTAGCAACAAAGATCTTGCCCTCGGATCTGTGATATAAGGTGTACCCAACAGTTTCTTTTGGGTATCCTATGAAGACGCACTTCTCCGATTTAGGTTTGAGCTTATCAGGTTGAAACTTTTTCACATAAGCATCACAACCCCAAACTTTAAGAAACGACAACTTAGGTTTCTTGCTAAACCACAGTTCATACGGTGTCGTCTCAACGGATTTTTAGACGGTGCCCTATTTAACGTGAATGCAGTTGTCTCTAATGCATAACCCCAAAACTATAGTGGTAATTCGGTAAGAGACATCATAGATTGCACCATATCTAATAAAGTACGGTTATGACGTTCGTACACCATTACGCTGTGGTGTTCCAGGTGGCGTGAGTTGTGAAACTATTCGACATTGTTTCAAATGAAGACCAAACTCGTAACTCAAATATTCGTCTCCGCGATCAGATCATAGAAACTTTATTTTCTTGTTACGATGATTTTCCACTTCACTCTGAAATTCTTTGAACTTTTTAAATGTTTCAGACTTATGTTTCATCAAGTAGATATACCCATATCTGCTCAAATCATCTGTGAAGGTCAGAAAATAATGATACCCGCTGCGAGCCTCAACACTCATCGGATCGCATACATCAGTATGTATTATTTCCAATAAGTCAGTTGCTCGCTCCATTGTTCCGGATAACGGAGTCTTAGTCATCTTTCCCATGAGGCATGGTTCGCAAGCATCAAGTGATTCATAATCAAGTGATTCCAAAACCCCATCAGCATGGAGTTTCTTCATGCGCTTTACACCAATATGACCTAAACGACAGTGCCACAAATATCTTGCACTATCATTATCAACTTTGCATCTTTTGGCATCAATATTATGAATATGTGTATCACCACGATCGAGATTCAATAAACCATTCACATTGGGTGTATGACCATAGAAGGTTTTATTCATGTAAACAGAATAACAATTATTCTTTGACTTAAATGAATAACCGTATTGCAATAAACATGATCCAATCATATTCATGCTCAACGCAAAACACCAAATAACATTTATTTTAGGTTCAACACTAATCCTGGAGGTAAAAGGAGTGTGCGATGGTGATCTTATCAACCTTGGAATCATTTCCAACACATCTTCACCTCACCCTTAACTAGTCTCTGTTCATTTTGCAACTCCTGTTTCGAGTTACTAGTCTTAGCAACTGAACCGGTATCAAATACCCTAGGGTTACTATGAACACTAGTAAAGTACACATCAATAACATGTATGTCAAATATACTTTTGTTCACTTTGCCATCCTTCTTATCCGCCAAGTATCTAGGGCAATTCCACTTCCAGTGACCATTTCCTTTGCAGTAGAAGCACTCAGTTCCAGGCTTGGGTCTAGCTTTGGGCTTCTTCATGGGAGCAGCAACTTGCTTGCTATTCTTCTTAGAAGTTCCTCTTTCTTTCACTTTGCCCTTTTCTTGAAACTAGTGGTCTTGTTAGCCATCAACACTTGATGCTCTTTCTTGATTTCTACCTTCGCCGATTTTAGCATTGCGAAGAGCTCGGGAATCGTTTTCGTCATCCCTTGCATATTATAGTTCATCACGAAGTTCCAGTAACTTGGTGATAGTGACTAGAGAACTCTATCAATCAATATCTTATCTGGAAGATTAAATCCCACTTGATTCAAGCAATTGTAGTGCTTAGACATTCTAAGCACATGCTCACTGATTGAGCCATTCTCCTCCATCTTGTAGGCAAAGTACTTGTCAGAGGTCTCATACCTCTCAACTCGGGCATGAGACTGAAATACCAATTTCATCTCTTGGAACATCTCATATGCTCCATGTCGTTCAAATTTTTTTTGAAGTCCCGGTTCTAAGCCGTAAAGCATGGTGCACTAAACTATCAAGTAGTCATCATACCGAGCTTGCCAAACGTTCATAACGTCTGCATCTGCTCCTGCAAAAGATCCGTCACCTAGCGGTGCATCAAGGACATAATTCTTCTGTGCAGCAATGAGGATAATCCTCAGATCACGGATCCAGTCTGCATCATTGCTACTATTATCTTTCAACTTATTTTTCTCTAGGAACATATCAAAAAATAAACAGGGAGCTATAACGCGAGCAATTGATCTACAACATAGATATGCAAATACTATCAGGACTAAGTTCATGATAAATTTAAGTTCAATTAATCATATTACTTAAGAACTCCCACTTAGATAAACATCCCTCTAATCATCTAAGTGATCATGTGATCCATATCAACTAAACCATGTCCGGTCATCACGTGAGATGGAGTAGTTTTCAATGGTGAACATCACTATGTTGATCATATCTACTATATGATTCACGCTCGACCTTTCGGTCTCAGTGTTTTGAGGCCATATATGCATATGCTAGGTTCGTCAAGTTTAACCTGAGTATTTTGCTTTTGCAAAACTGGCTTGCACCCGTTGTATGTGAACGTAGAGCTTATCACACCCGATCATCACGTGGTGTCTCGACACGATGGACTGTAGCAACGGTGTATACTCAGGGAGAACACTTATACCTTGAAATTTAGTGAGAGATCATCGTATAATGCTACCGCCGTACTAAGCAAAATAAGATGCATAAAGGATAAACATCACATGCAATCAATATAAGTGATATGATATGGCCATCATCATCTTGTGCCTTTGATCTCAATCTCCAAAGCACCGTCATGATCACCATCGTCACCGGCTTGACACCTTGATCTCCATCATAGCATCATTGTCGTCTCGCCAACTATTGCTTCTACGACTATCGCTACCGCTTAGTGATAAAGTAAAGCAATTACATGGTGATTGCATTTCATACAATAAAGCGACAACCATATGGCTCCTGCCAGTTGCCGATAACTGTTACAAAACATGATCATCTCATACAACAACTTATATATTATCACGTCTTGACCATATCACATCACAACATGCCCTGCAAAAACAAGTTAGACGTCCTCTACTTTGTTGTTGCAAGTTTTACGTGGCTGCTACGGGCTTAGCAAGAACCATTCTTACCTACGCATCAAAAACCACAACGCGGTATAGTGATTGCTTTTTGATCTTCAGAAAGAACCCTGTTCATTGAATCTGATTCAACTAAAGTTGGAGAAACTGACACCCGCCAGCCACCTGTGTGCAAAGCACGTCGGTAGAACCAGTCTCATGAATGCGGTCATGTAATGTCGGTCCGGGCTGCTTCATCCAACAATACCGCCGAATCAAGAAACAACTAGTGACGACAAGCAATATGTATATACCCACGCCCACAACTCCTTTGTGTTCTACTCGTGCATATAACATCTACCCATAGACCTGGCTCTGATACCACTATTGGGGAGCGTAGTAATTTCAAAAAAAAATCCTACGCACACGCAAGATCCATCTAGGTGATGCATAGCAACGAGAGGGGAGAGTGTTGTCCATATACCCTCGTAGACCGTAAGCGGAAGTGTTATGATAACGCGGTTGATGTAGTCGTACGTCTTCACGATCTGACCGATCCTAGCACCGAAGGTACGGCACCTCCGCGATCTGCACGCGTTCAACTCGGTGACGTCCCATGAACTCTAGATCTAGTTGAGTGTCAGCGGAGAGCTTCGTTAGCACGACGACGTCATGACGGTGATGATGAAGTTACCGACGCAGCGCTTCGCCTAAGCACTACAACGATATGACCGAGGTGGAAATCTGTGGAGGGGGCACCGCACATGGCTAAGAGATCAACTTGTGTGTCTATGAGGTTCCCCCTTCCCCTGTATATAAAGGAGTGGAGGAGGGGAGGGCCGACCCTCTCTATGGCGCGCCCTAGGGGGAGTCCTACTCCCACCAGGAGTAGGATCCCCCCTTTCCCTAGTTGGAGTAGGAGAGAAGGAAGGGGGGAGAGAGAGAGAGGGAAGGAAGGGGGGTGGCCCCCCACCCAATTCGGATTGGGCTAGGGGGCTCCCTCCTCCTTGGCCTTCCTCTCCTCTATTTCACTAAGGCCCAATAAGGCCCATATACTCCCCAGGGGGTTCCGGTAACCCACCGGTACTCCGGTAAATGCCTGAACTCACCCGGAACCATTCCGATGTCCAAACATAGCCTTCCAATATATAAATCTTTATGTCTCAGCCATTCCGAGACTCCTCGTCATGTCCATGATCATATCCGGGACACCGAACTACCTTCGGTACATCAAAACACATAAACTCATAATACCGATCGTCACTGAACGTTAAGCGTGCGGACCCTACGGGTTCGAGAACTATGTAGACATGACCGAGACTCATCTCCGGTCAATAACCAATAGCAGAACCTAGATGCTCATATTGGTTCCTACATATTCTACGAAGATCTTTATCAGTCAAACCGCATAACAACATACGTTATTCCCTTTGTCATCGGTATGTTACTTGCCCGAGATTCGATCGTCGGTATCTCAATACCTAGTTCAATCTCGTTACTGCTAAGTCTCTTTACTCATTCCATAATGCATCATCCCGCAACTAACTCATTAGTCACATTGCTTGCAAGGCTTATAGTGATGTGCATTACCGAGAGGGCCCAGAGATACCTCTCAGACAATCGGAGTGACAAATCCTATCCTCGATCTATGCCAACTCAACGAACACCATCGGGGACACCTATAGAGCATCTTTATAATCACCCAGTTAAGTTGTGACGTTTGATAGCACACTAAGTGTTCCTCCGGTATTCAGGAGTTGCATAAATCTCATAGTCATAGGAACATGTATAAGTCATGAAGAAAGCAACAGCAATAAACTAAACGATCATAATGCTAAGTGTAAGTGCATCTAGTGCCACCCCTAGTTGGTTTTGGAGTATTGACGACAAACCTAGTTGAGGGACTAATGTGTTTGTGAGAATTGCAGGATAACACATGTAGAAGTCCCTCATTGATTCGGTTTTCCTACCAGAGATGACCCCTAAAAATGTATGAAGACATTGAAGTCAAAGGTGGTATGTGAAGATATTCACATTGAAGACTATGACAAGAGAAGACATCGCATGAAGACTATGGAGCTCGAAGACTTAGATCTTTCGTAGTTCTTTTTCTTCTTTGTTGAGTCATAGGAACCACCGTACTTGTCGTGGAATTGTCATGGCAGATGTCCTCATGGAAGGACTTAGTCGTGGAGCCATCACTACGGGTTAGCTTGAAGGGGTTAAACCGGACAAAGGGACACGAGAGTTTATACTAGTTCGGCCCCTTCGATGAAGGTAAAAGCCTACGTCTAGTTGTGATTGGTATTGCTGGGGTTTCGAAGACCAGGGAGCGAATCCGCTTTGTCTGGCTTCGAGTTGTTGTTTTTTCTCTCTTGAACCGCCGCCGGGTCACCCCTTTATATATTCAGGAGGATTCCGGCCGGTCTACAGAGTCCCGAGGCTGGCTCATACAAGTGTCCGCCTTGGTCTATTCTTTCTTATCTTACAATGCAAGTTTATACAATCATGGCGGTTTACTATCATGGGCCCTAAACCGCCTGTGGGCTCTGGGCCTCTAAGCTTCATACGTAAAGCGCCATCTTCTGGGTTTCCTTGGGCTTCAGTATAACTGAAGGTGAACCGGCCCCTCCTGGGCGGTTTATCCTCAGTGGTTATATCCTCAACATTAGGCCCCAGATTGATTTGAACCTGTTCATGTCAGTCTTCAATCCTTGAACTTCTGGCAATTCTCGTAAACCGCCATATTGTCTTCTCCCTATGAACTTTGATGAATCGCCATGACTTCATCTTCTGTTACTGTAGTAAATAATTGTGACGTCATTCCTGTATAAAAAAGTTTTATAAAGATTCCCTTCTCTTTAATTAATTCCCGAAGATCGAGGCGACAGCTGCATCCTCTTTTGCCGCTTTCGATTCCTCGATTTTCGCGCCTACCATTTTATCTCACTTCCTTATAAATAAGACCGAGGTGCCTTCCATTTCCCCCCTTTCAAAACCACATCGTCTTCCTCCTCGCGACCTGAAGACCTCAAGTATTGCCGCCACCGCCGTTGTTGATCTTCCAGTCCGCACCGACTCAGGCCGCTGCATCGACCTGATTCTGACCAGAAATCGACGGCGAACCTCCGCAGCTCGTCCACATCCGTGAGTTCTTCTCCTTCCCCTTCTCAGATCTGCATTGGAACTTTGTTTGAGTTCGTCGGCGGTCATCACCGCCCGATGCAAAACCGTTGTTAGTTTTCACCTCCAATGCCCTGTTTAGATTGAAAAAACAACGTAGAACTGCTGTGGCAACTGTTTGTGCTTATCTTGCATAAAAATAGATCTTATTTCCATTGTTTGGAAGCCCTCTTCGAATGTATGAACTTCTCTGCAGTGTTTTAGGTCTAGAAATTTTTCCTTCCAGAGCGATCGTTTGATCCAAAATAATAATTGCAACTTGTGAAACCTGTTTGTTCCACACTTAACAAATTTCCAGCTTGGGGTTCTGCCTCAAAAAGGCGGTTTATCCTTTAGTGTTGATAATCCGTTGTATGTCATTATCCCTCTCTTAAACCGCCATCTAGACTTTGAACAGCCATGCCTGGTTCACTTCATACGTATACCTTGAATTGCCGGTTTAACATTTTGACAAACACATACGAACCGCCAATCGTAAACCGACCATTTTCCTTTTACAGTCTTTGTAAGATGACGAAGCAATTTGCCGCTTGCAACTGGGTTCCGTCTCGGATCACAGAAACGCAAATCAATGAATATATCACCACTGGCACTTTGGCTTCAAAAAATGTCCTCCGTTGGCGAGTTCCTGGCCCTGAGTGCCCCCCTGAACCTCAAGATGGAGAAGTGATTGTATTCTTGCAACATTTAGCTCGAGGTTTCAGTCCTCCCGGATCAAAATTTTTCCGGGATGTTCTTGCCAGGCTCCAACTTCATCCTCAAGATATTGGACCAAATTCTGTGTCCAACATATGCAATTTCCAAGTATTCTGCGAGGTTTATCTGCAAGAAGAACCAACTGTCGATCTCTTTCTAGATCTCTTGCACTTAAACCGCCGGACGGAATTTTCTGATGGACCTAATACTGAACTTGGCAGTGTGTCAATCCAAAAAAGGAAAGAGGTTGATTTTCCTCACGCAGAACTTCACAGCCATCCAAAAGACTGGAACCAAACCTGGTTCTATTGTCAGAATACCGCCCCTGCTGAAGAGAATCCCTTGCCGGGCTACCGTCCGCACCGGCTCAGTAATAATCACCCTTTACCTCAGAGATTGCCTGCCAAAGATCGACAAGCCTATGCACCTCAACTCGCTAAACTTCGGCCTCTTCTTGCCAACGGTTTAACTGGTGTTGATCTTGTCCGTTGCTGGATTTCATGGTGCATTCTTCCTTTAAGCCGCCGGCCCGGATTGATGTTCGAATACACCGGCAAAACCAATGATCCTCAACGGTTTAATTCAATAGCACTGACGGACGATGAAGTCAGTGAAAGTGTAAAGAAAATACTCGATGAACCGCTCGCCGTATGTACTCAAATTGGTCTGCGTCCTTTTTACGCCTCCAACAAACCGCCCGGGGTAAATATTTTAACCTTGTACTTTTCCTTATCCTTCTCCGCTTTGACACTGCTATAATAATACCTTTGTGCAATCCCATAGGCCATGAGCTCTTTTTGGAAAAAGAAAACTCAAGACAAAGTAGCTAAGGCTCCTCGTAGTAAGACCAAGGTCATCAAGAAAGCTGCCAAAAAGAAAACTGCTGAGTCTTCAGAACCACCAGAAGATGTTGATGACTCAGCTGAAGAGGTAAAGTTTGATCTCCCTTGACTTCTATCCATATATTTTACTGACAATGATTATTTCCAGGATGATGCGGAGGCCAGCCATGCAGATCATGATGAGGTAATTTGTCTTTCTTCTGACTCGGAACTTGTGTCGGTTCAACGATTTCGCCATGCAGTTCGAAAAGTGAAATGCTCTCACCCTGTTGCTCATTTGGATCAAAAACTTTCTTTGAAGACACAGCAAACCGAAGGGCGTCGCACAACCCGGCACAGTGGTCAATAGGTCTTCTTCCGGTTTACCTCATACCCCAAACCGGAAACGTCATCCAGAGGTTGCTTGTTCTTCTGAAAAACGTTATCTTTTGAAAGGTTTCTTCCAATGCCCTCTCAATTCATCTGATTCAAATTATCAGGCATCTTCTAATTCGTCTGGCGGTTCATCAACCACTCAGCTGCCTCCCCTGAAAACCGTCCCTGGGTAAATATGTGGTCTTCCCTTCTCTTTCATAACTCAGTTGACCATGCTAATCTTTGTTTAAATATTAGTGCTCAAGCTCGTTTAAGTAAGAAGGCCAAGACCAGCGCCCCTACCGGTGAAGTTGAGCCGGAGAAAACTCCTGAGGATGTTGATAAAAATCTCGATAATCTCATGGATGATTTTACTCTGCCAGAGCCAACTATCAATGTTAATCCGCCAGAAGCTGATCCGGCCATGCATGAGGATATCTTAAGTCCACATGCTATGCCTGCAAGTCCGGCTGCTGATCCACTGAAGTCAAGTGCTAATCCGCCAAGCCCAGCCAAAGACGATGACGTTATTGTTACTGGCACTGCTTATACCGCTCCGGGTGATCCAGTTGTCTTGGCAAAACAACCACCAAGGATGAGTTTATTTCAATGGGCAAGAGGAAGATGGAAACTGATATGTCAAAATATGCTAATCTTTCTGCCCAGGATCTTCATTCCGGTTTCTTGAACCAGCTTTATACAAGTCGAGATACTGAGGCTGACTTGGTAAATCTGATGAAGGAACGTTATGAGGTAAACATTTTCCTCCTTATCTTTGTATTTTCACTGCCTTGTATCCTGTAGCCCCCAAGGGTCGGTTTAAATTTGTAAAAACAAACCGGGACTTTGAATTTCCAAACTGCACATTGTTGATTTTTAAGTTTTTTGAACAAACACACATTAGCCCCCAAGTGCCAGGATTGAAACTTGTATGAATCCTGGGACTTTGAATAAGCAGTAAGAAATAATTAATCCGCATTAGCCCCCAAGTGCCAGGATTGAAACTTGTATGAATCCTGGGACTTTGAATAAGCAGTAAGAAAGAATTAATCCGCATTAGCCCCCAAGTGCCAGGATTGAAACTTGTATGAATCCGGGGACTTTGAATAAGCAGTAAGAAAGAATTAATCCGCATTAGCCCCTAAGTGCCAAGTGTAGAACCAGTTGTATGCTTGGGACTTTTGATAAAATATTGAAATGCTCCTCTTGATTTTGGCAGGCTGACATAAACCATCAACGGACGCAGATTGCTGATCTTCAAGAAATTATCAAATCTCAGCAAGAAGAATCTTCCAAAGCTAAAGATGAACTTCGAGCCGCTTTAACTTCCATAGAATGACTGAAAGAAGAATTAAAGACGGAACGTGCCAATTGGGACACTGAAAAGGGGACATTGCTGAAACGGGCTGAAGACGCCGAATCTGCACTTAAACCGGTAGTAGAAGAACTTTCTGGGTTAAAGTGCCAAGTAAACGCCATGACCTCCGCAGTATTTGGTAAGTACTCCTTAGCAAATTATTTGAAATACCCATCTCGTAAGGTGTCGGTTAAAATATGAAATTCTTAAACCGTTGCAGGGAGCCGCATTACTCATCTGGGCTCAGATGTACGGATGAAGCTGAAAGCAGCATATACTCTTCTGGAACAACTTTACACCGGTGCTCAACGGGTTATCTGTGCAGCCTCCTATGACAAACCGGCCCCAACACTGATCAAGGATACTCTGACAAGGCTATCCATGGTACCAGCATAGCTAGAAGAGGTGAAGCGATCTGCTGCCAGGGCCGGCGCTTTGTTGGCACTTACCCGAGCCAAAGCATGGATAGCTGACTTGGATCCGGTTGACCTTGCCAAAGGCTTTCCAAGCACACAAGAAAACGGGGCAGATTTTGATGATGCAACCCTTAAAAGAGTGACAAGGGAGATGCGTCCTCTGGCGAGTCAGCTGGCAGAAGATGCTAACTTGACGGTTCACCGGTCTTATTATGATGCCAACAACAAACGGGTTAACCCTGTCATTCCGAAGGCGCAAAATCTTATTCCAGGAATCCGTAAGCACACTTATGCCCCTGACATTGATCCGTCAGAACTTATCAATGAAGAAGCTATCTTTCAGGCCTTAACCCGGATTGACTGGACCACCACAAACTTCCAGCCGCTAGGTGGGGAAGAGGAGGCTGAATCGACGCCAAATGACCCATCAACTTCGCATCAACATGGTAATGAGACTTGATCCGGCAATTAGAGTGATGCTCCAGAAACCTTGTTTTGCTGGGAACACCATATTTTGGGCCTTCAAGCGCCTTGTAATAAGCTAGTGGAAATACTTTGATCCGTTGCCCTCGTGCAGCGGGATATACTTTGCGTTGATTTGTCATGAGAATTTCAGTACTAGCTTATGTATTTTTACAATATTATGCAGTCCCTGTGCCTGCATAAGGAAAATCTATCCAGGCGGTTTACCACCGGACGGGTCAAAATACCCAACACAACTTGGTAAGCAACTACGGTTGCAGCAATAATAAATCATACCTGTGATATAAACCATTGCTGTTGGTTTACCAATTGTGATGTGAAGAAAAGGTGAAAACCCAAACTCCACCGTACCATGTTGGTATATATATGATACAGAACCGGGTTGTGATGAACGCCGGCCGATTGCTGGAGACAAAGCGTCCAAGCCAGACCGGTTTTGAAGGATGCCGGATTACCTTTAATTGTATATTTGAACAGAAGATCCGTAAGCCGTGCCTGGTTTTAAAAAACTCCGGTTTAACGTAGACCTCACAAAAAATAAAAACTTGGCAGAAAAAATAAAACAAAAAACTGTAGTCGAGGCTTTTCGAGGGCTGCCAGGCCCAAATCGAGGCTTTTCATGGGCTGCCAGGTCACTGAGTTAAACCATTTTGGCAAAGCCTTTTAATATGGCCCTCCAACTAACCAATCATCGTTTTAACTTTGACAAGTTCAGGGTCTCAATGAGAGTAACTGTCAAACGTTCGAAGGGTCGTGCCAGGATTACCTGGATAGGAGTGGCTTACTTGATGAAGGCAGGTTAACCCGGGGTTTTAGGTGAATACACTAGGCTTCCAAGCCATGGGTCGATACCCAGCCACAAGGGTCCTTTCAAACTCTTTGGTATTTGACGCAAAGAGCCCCCAAGTAACTTTGTGAGCTGTGCTCAATGGGTGCCTATGTTTGAGTTGTGTGTAGCAACAAGACTCTCTTTGGCCCCTTGGGTGTGAAGCTCCCAAGCTTTGTTGTGGCATGATAGCTGCACCAGGAGGGTAGTAATGCTATGTTCTCTTTGGTGAATACACCTATGTTTGAACAGGAAGCCCCCATGTTAACAGATATTTGAAGAAAAAACGGCGGAGGCCTTGCTTGATAGCAAGGATGCCGCTTTATTATATTAATCATAATATATACATTGTTGAAATATGTACATATGAAAAGCCTGTGGCTTCAAGTGTAATAAGGCCGTAGGAGAGCTATGTTCCATGGCCGCCGGGTCTCCTCCTCAGAGCTATGTGAGTCTTCTCGAACGTCAATGAGGTAGTATGATCCGTTGTGCAGATTTTTGCTAACCACAAAAGGCCCTTCCCAAGGTGGGGATAACTTATGCATATCAGTCTGGTCTTGAATGAGCCGAAGTACCAAATCGCCTTCTTGAAAGGTTCTTGTCTTGACCCGGCGGTTGTGATAACGCCGCAGGTCTTGCTGATAAACCGCCGACCGAGCCAAAGTCATGTCTCGCTTCTCATCTAACAGGTCCAGGGACTCTTGGCGTGCTTGCTCGTTATCCGCTTCAACATAATTCGCGACCCGGGGCGAGTCGTGACGAATATCACTTGGGAGGATAGCCTCAGCCCCATAGACCAGGAAAAAGGGTGTATATCCCGTAGATCGGTTTGGGGTGGTATTTATGCTCCATAACACTGATGGTAATTCCTCCACCCAACAACCCGGCATCCGCTTCAAAGGGACCATGAGCCGAGGCTTGATACCCTTCAGGATTTCTTGATTCGCCCTCTCAGCTTGACCATTGGACTGGGGATGAGCCACGGACGCTACATCAAGCCGGATGTGCTCTCATTGGCAGAACCCCTCCATCTCACCTTTAGAAAGGTTCGTACCATTATCTGTGATGATGCTATGTGGAAAGCCGAAACGGAAAATAATCTTTTTGAGAAATTGAACCGCCGTGGCTGCATCACATTTACTGATGGGCTCCGCTTCAACCCATTTGGTGAACTTGTCAACCGCCACCAACAGGTGGGTCTTCTTGTCCTTAGAACGCTTAAAGGGTCCAACCATATCAAGCCCCAAAGTAGCAAACGGCCAAGTGATGGGGATCATGCGTAACTCCTGAGCAGGAACATGAGCACGACGTGAAAATTTCTGACAAGCGTCACACCGCTTTACCAAGTCTTCCGCATCAGAATGAGCCGTCAACCAGTAAAACCCGTGTCGGAAAGCCTTAGCAACCAAGGACTTTGAGCTGGCATGGTGACCGCAATCCCCTTCATGTATTTCCCGTAGAATCTCTTGTCCTTCTTCAGGAGAAACACAACGTTGGAATATGCCTGAAACGCTAGAACGGTGCAATTCGCCATTGTGAATAACCATAGACTTGGACCGCCGGCTATCTGCCTGGCGAAAAGTTCGTCTTCTGGTAATTCGCCCCGGTTTAGATACGCCAAATATGGAACCGTCCAATCCGGAGTGGCATGTAAAACGGCTACCAACTGGGCCTCCGGATCAGGAACAGCTAAATCCTCCTTTGTAGGCAACTTTACAGACGGGTTATGCAAGATATCTAGAAAGGTATTAGGTGGTACCGGTTTACGCTGAGATCCCAGTCGGCTTAGAGCATCTGCTGCTTCATTCTTGCGCCGGTCGATGTGCTCCACCTGATAACCCTTAAAGTGACCTGCTACAATATCCACCTCGCGCCTATAAGCCGCCATGAGCGGGTCTTTAGAATCCCAGGTACCAGAAACTTGCTGAGCCACTAGATCAGAATCTCCAAAGCATCGAACCCGGCTTAAGTTCATTTCCTTAGCTACACGAAGACCGTGGAGCAAAGCCTCGTACTCTGCTGCATTGTTAGTACAAGGAAACATTAAGCGGAGAACATAACAAATCTTATCTCCTCGAGGGGAAGTGAGGACAACTCCAGCCCCCGAGCCTTTCAGCTGCCTGGATCCATCAAAGTGAATGGTCCAGTATGTATTATCCGGTTTGTCTTCTGGTGCCTGTAACTCGGTCCAATCATTGATGAACTCCACAAGCGCCTGAGATTTGATGGCTGTTCGGGGTGTATACTTCAAACTATGGGGACCGAGCTCGATCGCCCACTTCGCAACCCGGCCAGTTGCCTCTATATTCTGGATTATATCGCCCAAGGGAGCAGAACTGACCACTGTGATAGGATGACCTTGAAAATAGTGCTTGAGTTTCCTACTTGCCATGAAAACTCCATACACTAGCTTCTGCCAATGCGGATATCTTTGCTTTGATTCGATCAGTACCTCACTGATATAATAAACTGGTCGTTGAACCGGATATTCTTTTCCGGCCTCCTTACGTTCAACCACAATCGCCACACTGACCGCCCGGGCGTTGGCAGCCACGTACAACAATAGAGGCTTATTATCAACTGGAGCAGCGAGGACAGGCGGTTCAGCTAGCTGCCGCTTCAATTCCTCAAATGCTGCATTGGCGGCGTCAGTCCAGATGAATTTATCTGTTTTCTTCAACATCTGATACAGGGGAATCGCCTTCTCTCCCAAACGGCTGATAAATCGGCCGAGGGCTGCAATCCAGCCCGCCAGACGCTGAACATCATTGATACATGCCGGTTTAACCAAGGATGTGATTGATTTGATCTTTTCCAGATTTGCCTCAATACCTCTGTTAGACACAAGAAAACCCAAGAGTTTGCCTGCCGGAACACCAAAAACACATTTGTCCGGGTTGAGCATCATTTTGTAAACCCGAAGATTGTCAAAAGTCTCCTTAAGATCATTTATCAGGGTTTCCATGCAATACCTCTGATAAGCTGAACTAAGCTGAACCCGAAGATTGTCAAAACCCTGATAAATGGTACACCTAGCATGTCAGAAGGTTTCCATGCAAAGATGTCCCGGTTCTCACGGATGAACTCGATGAGCGCGCTTTCCTATTTCGGATCCAGATTTGCACTGATACTAAGCTGCTTGGATGAATCACCAGGGATGAAGTCAACAAGCTTAGTCTCATTAGCCGGTTTGAAAGTCAGGGCCGGGTCATGTTCAGTCGTAGGTTTCTTCAGAGGGGTCATATCCGTCGGATCAACATTGTCTTTATAGAATTTCAGCTCCTCTGTGGCACAAACCGATTCTGCATAAGCTGCTTCACCTTCCTCGCAATCCAAGGCAATCCTTCGGCTCCCATGTACTGTGATCGTCCCCTTATAACCTGGCATCTTGAGCTGTAGATAGACATAACAGGGCCTCGCCATGAATTTTGCATAAGCCGGTCGTCCAAATAGCGCGTGATATGGACTCTGGATTTTCACCACTTCAAAGGTCAAGGTCTCAGACCTGGAATCAAACTCATCTCCAAACACAACTTCCAAAGCAATCTTTCCCACAGGGTAGGCCGATTTACCTGGTACCACACCATGAAAGATAGTGTTTGACGGTTTAAGATTCTTATCCGTCAAACCCATGCGACGGAAAGTCTCATAGTATAGGATGTTGATACTGCTCCCTCCATCCATCAGAAACTTGGTAAACTTATAGCCCCCCACCTGAGGTGCTACCACCAAGGCTAGCTGGCCCGGATTGTCAACCCAGGCCGGGTGATCCTCCCTGCTCCACACAATAGGCTGCTCCGACCATCGTAGATAATGCGGTATAGCCGGTTCAACAGTATTGACTGCCCTCTTGTGAAGTTTCTGATCCCGCTTGCACAAGCTGGTAGTGAACACATGATACTGTCCGCTGTTCAACTGCTTGGGGTGACTCTGGTAACCTGACTGTTGCTGATTCCCTTGGTTATTCTGCTGGTTATTACCATGGTTGTTCTGATGGCCCTGGTTGTTCTGAAATCCAGAGCTTGAACCGCCGCCCCCATGGAAACCTGGGCCTGAACCGCCCGATGGATCCTGATCATACTAGTATAAATCAGAATTTTTGAACTCCCTCATTATGTGACAATCTTTCCAAAGATGTGTGGCAGGGGCCTCCTTGGTTCCATGCTTTGGGCAGGGCTAGTTTAACAAACGCTCCAGATTCATGCCGCGCTGGGGCGGTTTACCTTTGCGGCGCTGCATATTTGTGTTAGCCACCAAATCTGAATTATCCGCTTTACGCTTACTATTATTCCCATGGCCCCCTTGGTTGTGGTGCTGCCCTTTTGCACCGCCGTTCTTCTTTCCCTTCTCCGATTTGTCCTCCTTTGAATCCGGATCCTTGGTATTATCTGAATCGGCATACTTAACTAAAGTGGCCATGAGTGTTGACATGTCGTTGCAATGACGTCTGAGCCTTCCCAACTTCTGTTTCAACGGCTTGAAACAGCAATTGCCCTCCAACGTTAATACCACGGTATCTGCATTAATACGATCTGACAAATGCAAAATCGTCGAGACTCGTTTAACCCAATGGGTCGTGGACTCCCCTTCCTCTTGGACACAAGCGGCCAGATCCACAATTGACATCGGCTGCTTGCACGTATCCTTGAAGTTCTGGATAAACCGGCGCTTTAATTCGGCCCATGAGTCGATAGAGTTGGTTGGCAAGCTCTTCAACCAAGTGCGAGCTGTTCCTTCCAGCATCATGGTGAAATATTTAGCACAAACTGCCTCATCCACATCTAACATCTCCATTGCCATCTCATAGCTCTCCACCCACGCCTCTGGCTGCAACTTGGCGGTGTAATTTGGTATCTTACGAGGTCCCTTGAAATCCTTGGGCAAGCGCACATTACGCAGTGCGGGAGTTAAACATGGTACTCCTAGGGAACTGAACATTACCCCTGGCTCCACGGAGGCAGTGGGGTGAACCGGAGTATGATGTCGTGCTTCGTGTCGAGCTGTCAACTCGGCCCCCTGTCGTGCACGGCCGTGGTCCACAACATCTTGCGCATTAGCACCTCCCCTGGCCAGGTTGTTCTCCCGCGGCGAATTTCGGTGGCGTGCGCTACTG
This sequence comes from Triticum urartu, assembly GCF_003073215.2. Classification (NCBI taxonomy): domain Eukaryota; kingdom Viridiplantae; phylum Streptophyta; class Magnoliopsida; order Poales; family Poaceae; genus Triticum; species Triticum urartu. The sequence continues at coordinate 104,401,429 of NC_053026.1, read as the reverse complement.
GATACGGCCGGTTCATCTTCCACGTGTCTGCTATAACTCCGGCTTGGACAGGGAGTGGAATGAATCCTCTCATGGCTGTGTGAATACGCTTGCTGTTGATTTAGTGCTGTCTGAAGGAGATCCCTGGCCCGACGCGCTTCCACTGCAACTGGTGATTCGCCGTCGGTTGGGAGAGCTGCCAGGCGTGAAGCGGCGGCCACAATATTATCCAACGGGTTGGAATAATGCCCGGGCGGCATCGATGATACAACATTGTTCTGGCGAGGCAGGTTTGTTGCGCGTGGCTGAACCGGCGCTCCTGCTTCCGGTGCCCCCGCTCGGTTTGGCGCGGGTTGGTTACCAGCTCCTGCACTTGGCATGTTGAAAAGATTTTGCGGCTCATAAACCGACGGGAGACGTGATCGGTACCTTCTTCTCATGACCTCTTCTGAAGCATTCTGATCTAGTCTAATCCGGTAAGCCTGTGCTTCCAACTCGGCCCGCTCTGTGGCCATCCTGGCATTCTCTGCTGTCAGGTCCGCTTTAGCCTGGGCTATCTGATCTTTCACCTTTAGAATCTCCGTATCGTGCTGATCCCTGGCTGCTGCGTCTACCTCCACGGACATCAGTGCCGGTAGAGCATCGAACAAATCAGACAAGACTTGGGCCAGAGGCGGCGCCGAGCTTCCTGCACCTGCCAACGTGGCCGTTGTTGAACCGGAGAGTACCGCTGCGGCGGTAGATGAATGAGGCACCGGTCATGTGCCGGCCATGAAGACAGCGGCCCGGTTTGGCAGACCGGGGAATCCAGAATACTGTTGCCCTCGGATCCTCCCTCAATCCGGCCGTCGCACAATTGGTAAAGCGATTCGGTTTCTTCGAAGACTCGTCATCACTACGGATTACGGTTTCTCCATCGGAGATCGGTTCCTCCTCATAACCCGAACCATGGACGACACCCACGAAAACATGCCTGGCCTCAGGCTGAACCGGTGAAGAACTTGCATGCCGAGCCGTCTCAATGATGTCGGTGCAGGTGTCCGGCTCAGGGGCCGGTTCGCCGATCTTGCCGATGAAGACGTGAATCCCACCAAAGGGGACCCGGTACCCGTATTCGATTGAATTAGCCTCGGGACCCCATCCTGCGTTGTCGATGTAGAGCTTACCGTGGCAACTCTTCGTCATCCGGCCCACAGCGTATCCCCTCAGTCCATCGAAGTTGCCCTTCAAGAACTCAAAACCATCGTGCGATAGCCCCACGGTGGGCGCCAACTGTCGTGGAATTGTCACGGCAGATGTCCTCATGGAAGGACTTAGTCGTGGAGCCATCACTACGGGTTAGCTCGAAGGGGTTAAACTGGACAAAGGGACACGAGAGTTTATACTAGTTCGGCCCCTTCGATGAAGGTAAAAGCCTACGTCTAGTTGTGATTGGTATTGCTGGGGTTTCGAAGACCAGGGAGCGAATCCGCTTTGTCTGGCTTCGAGTTGTTGTTTTTTCTCTCTTGAACCGCCGCCGTGTCACCCCTTTATATATTCAGGAGGATCCCGGACAGTCTACAGAGTCCCGAGGCTGGCTCATACAAGTTTCCGCCTTGGTCTCTTCTTTCTTATCTTACAATGCAAGTTTATACAATCATGGCGGTTTACTATCATGGGCCCTAAACCGCCTGCGGGCTCTGGGCCTCTAAGCTTCATACGTAAAGCGCCATCTTCTGGGTTTCCTTGGGCTTCAGTATAACTGAAGGTGAACCGGCCCCTCCTGGGCGGTTTACCCTCAGTGGTTATATCCTCAACAGTACTGTTAAGTGGGGTCCAAGAGAACCAGTCGGAATGACTGAAGTGATGCTTAACCAAAATCCTATGTCTTCGAGTGAAGACTATGAGAGCGAATCTTGTCCAGAGTTGGACAAGTCAGCTTTGCTTGTAGCCCAAGTAAAGTTGTCGTGTGTGTTTGAAATCTGACCGTTGGAACACGTGTCAGTTCCTTAGTGACCCAGGGTCATTTCAGACAAATCAGGTCGGGTTGCCTAGTGGCTATAAATAGCCCACCCCCTACAACCATAAACGGTTGGCTGCTCAGAGTTAAAGTACGGCTGTTGTCGTTTGAGAGCAACCCACCTCGAAGCCTTTGAGAGAGAATTCTTGCGAGGATAAAGTCCTAACCACCCAGAGCCAAAGAGTGTTAGGCATCACTTAAGTCATCCTGTCTGTGTGATCTGAAGACTTATTACACTTGAGGACTATGGATCCTCCAGCCGGTTAGGCGTCGCGTTCTGAGCATCCAAGAGTCATTGTGGATCGCCGGTGAACGAAGTTTGTGAAGGTTTGGGAGTCTACCTTGAAGACTTACCAGAGTGATTGGGCGAGGTCTGCGTGACCTTAGCTCAAGGGGAATACGGTGAGGACTAAGGGTTCTGAGCTGCGTGTTCAGGACTGGGTGTCCGGTACTGTGTGTCCTCAGGTTTAAATACCTAGCCGCCCTAACTAGACGTACAGTTGTCACAGCAACTGGAACTGGTCCAACAAATCATTGTCTTCAACGAGTCACTGGTTTCATCCTTCCCTTCCTTTACTTACTGTTGGTCCTTGTGAAGTCATTGCATGATTGCATTATCTTTTGTCTTCACTGAGTGACTGCCTGTTCTGATTGGCTTCACAATATCTTCCTACCTGATCCTTACTGCCTAGCTACTATAAGTCATTGTGCTTTCACTTCTTTGATTACCTGACTAAGGTTTGCCTAGTGTAGTCTACCTTCCACTGCGTGGTAATAGGTTTACTTCTATCGTTTGTCTTCAAAACTTCCCTGTTTAGAAGACTTTCATGAAAATCGCCTATTCACCCCCCCTCTAGTTGATCACTAGCACTTTCAATTGGTATCAGAGCAAGGTACTCCCTTGTTCTGTGTGATTCGGTTTAACCACCTGGAGTTTTAGCTATGTCGACTGTAGGGATAATTAAAGTCTCCGCTGCGTGCCCCGTCTTCGATGGAACTGAATATCCCTACTGGAAGAATAAGATGCGCATGCATCTTGAAGCCATTGATGTCGACCTATGGTATGTCGTCAAGAACGGCGTTCCCAAGGCTGGAGAAGGTGTCACTGCTGCTGATGTCAAGAAGTTCGTTCAACTGGACTCTACTGCCAAGAATATCATCTGTGGTCATCTGACCAAAGGACAGTATGGCCGTGTGAGTGCGTTGGAGACTTCCAAGCTAGTCTGGGACTGGCTCTCCAAGGTCAACAAGGCGTCTCCACCCAGAGAGATCAGAGAATCAGTGTCCTTCGCAACCTCTTCAACCACTTCAAGAGAAATGACAATGAGAATGTCCAGCTCATGTTTGATCGACTCACTGACATCACAAATGAGCTTCAAGCCCTCGGCGCCACTGAGATCACCAAGCATGAAGTCGTCAAGACACTCCTGAGATCACTTGACAGTTCATTTGATACCCTAGCCCTGATGATTCAAGAACGCCCTGATTTCAAGACACTCGATCCGCCTGACATACTTGAGAGGCTCAACACACACGAGTTTCAGCTTTCTGAGAAAAGAGACATCTACGGTCCTAGCTATGGGCGAACTCATGCCTTGAAGGTAAAAGCTGTCTCCTCATCCGAAGAAGAATCTGATAGCAGTTCTGATGATCCTGAAGACATTGGAAAGGAGCTTGCTATGCTTGTGAAGAAGTTCCAAAAATTCACCAAGAAGAAAGGGTTCAGAAAGTCTTCACAATCAAGCTCAAGGAATGATGAAGCTTCTGCTCATGACTACAAGAAGAGAACATGTCACAAGTGCAAGAAGCCTGGCCACTACATCTCTGAGTGTCCACAGTGGGACAATGAGAACAACAAGAAGAAGAAGAGCAAGGAGTATGACTCTGACGACAAGAAGAAGAAGAAATACTCAAAGTCTTCTTCCAAGTCTTCCTCAAAGTCTTCATCACACAAGAAGAGCCCATCTGGCAAGGCACGTGCGTTTGTTGGCAAGGAAATGGATTCTGAGGAGGAGTCTGCTTCTAAGGAGGTGGAGGAGAAGTCCGATTCTGGAGTTGCGAGTCTGGCTACAGCATACGTTGCCAAGTCCATCTTCAACACTGAAGACAATGACTTCATAACCGACACCGATGCGAATGACAAGGACTACTCCGCTCCTTCCTACTGCTTCATGGCACGTGGTGCCAAGGTAAACACACGCACTACTCACTATCAAACATCCAATGACGATGAATCTGATTGTGATTCCAAACCTAGCTACAAAACACTTGCTAAAATTGCAACTGAACAACAGAAAGCTATGGAACACATTCAAAAACTGTTAGACAAAAGCGATGATCTGTTAGACGCTGAAATGACTCGATCTTAGTCCTTAATTGAAGACATAAAAAATCTTCACGTTAAGTACGAGGAACTTGAAAGTCGTCATGAAACGCTCTCAACAACTCATGAAAGGCTGTCCTACGATTATCTTCAAAGGAAGCAAGACCTTGAGAAATTGAGAGCGGCTCATGAAGATCTTCAAAAAGGAAAACGAGTCACTTCGCGCCAAACAGATCAGTTCATCTCAGGAAGGATTTGAACCACCATGTCTTAAATGCATTGAGCGTGATAACGCTACTTCTGTTGCTGAATGTTCTACTGCTGCTACTGTTGCAATATCTTCACCTGTTGATGTGGTAACTAACCCCTCTGCTGAGGATACCACTGCCATTGCTGATGAGAATGCTAGGTTGAAGACACTGCTTGAAACAGGGATGTACAAAAGTCTCAAAGGGCATCAGACACTATGTGATGTCCTCAAAAGGCAGATCCTGAACCGAAACCCTAGGAAAGAGGGTGTTGGGTTCGAAAGGAAAATGAATGCCGATGGCTCTTACTGAAAACCTGAGCAGTACCCCAAAACCACATGGGTTGCTGCAAAGGAACCTTCAGTGGATCCATCCACCCTATCTGGCTTCACTTGTGCTAATCCCATTGTTATTGATGAATCCTTTGATGCAAACTACAAACTGTTTAAGAATCAGAATGGTGAAGTGTTTGCCAGGTATATTGGTACTAACTGCAGGAATGGACCGCCTATGAAGAAGATATGGGTGCCGAAAAGGTGTTTGGAGAATCTTCCTGTGAATGTCATCATGACACCACAGGTGAAGAAGACAAACCCCAGACCACAGGCTTCATATGGTCCAAAGGCCTCATACAGACAGATGACTCACCGAAGTCGCACTAACGCAAATGTTTTGCAGGGAAGCCATACTCAGGCCTATGAATATGAGCGTGGTTCATCAAACCGCCATGTTCATAAGACCAAGAACTATTCTGCTTATTCTTATGAGTACTATTGTCCACCTGCAAGACTTTTTGCTAGGGCTCCAAAGCCAAAGTTCTCAGATGCTGCACTTAGACTCATTGCTTCAAAGCCACCCTTGAAGATGTGGGTGGCTAAGAAAGCTTAAGTCTCTTTTGCAGGGAAAGGTCTCCAGCAGAAAACCAAAATCGTCTGACGCTATTGCTGGGGACCTTAAACATCTTGTAGGGCGCAAGATCAAATGCCCAAATGGTCTTATTATGTACTTTGTTCCTGAATCGCTTGCTACTCGCCCTATCAGTCCAAATCTCGATCTAAGCTTTCATAACCCACTGGTTCGTCAAATGTTTTTGCTTCACAATTCTCTTCGTGAAGCCTATCCCCCTAACTGCACTGTAGGGTACGACACCAGCGGCTTCAGAATGGATTATTGATAGTGGGTGTACCAATCACATGACTGGCAAGAGAAGCCTTCTTATGGACTCAACCTTACGTCCATCCGACAAAAGTCACATCACATTTGCAGACACTGGTAAAAGTAAGGTATTGGGTCTAGGTAGAGTTGCAATCTCAAAGGATCAACACATGGATAAAGTCATGCTTGTTGAATCCCTTGGCTTCAACTTAATGTCTGTCTCAATGCTTTGCGATTTAAACATGATTGTGATGTTTGGAAAATATCGTTGCCTTGTACTAATGGAATCTGACAAGTCTCTAGTGTTTGAAGGGTATCGGAAAGATTATTTGTACATGGTAGATTTCTCAGCAGGACCACAGCTTGCCGTATGTCTTCTAGCAAAAGCTTCAGAATGCTGGCTCTGGCATCGGAGGCTAGGGCATGCTGGCATGAGGAACCTGCACACCCTTGCAAAGAATAAGCATGTCATAGGCATCGAGGGCGTCAAGTTCAAGAAAGATCACTTATGCGGTGCCTGTGAAGCAGGAAAGATGACGAGGGCCAAGCATCCCTCGAAGACAATCATGACAATGACTCGACCCTTCGAACTGCTCCACATGGATCTTTTCGGTCCCACTCATTACTCAACTCTTACTACCACTACTTGTCTCTATGGCTTTGTCATTGTTGATGATTATTCTAGATATACTTGGGGTGCATATAATCCTCTACAAGACTGAAGTGCAGGATGTCTTCAAACGCTTCGCCAATCGAGCAATGAACAACTATGGCGCCAAGATAAAGCACATCAGAAGTGACAATGGCACTGAATTCAAGAACACTGGCCTTGATACATATCTTGATACTTTGGGCATCACACATGAATTCTCAGCTCCGTACACGCCACAGCAGAATGGCGTCGTCGAACGCAAGAACAGAACACTCATTGAGATGGCCCGAACGATGCTTGATGAATACAAGACTCCAAGAAAATTCTGGCCTGAAGCCATTGATATTGCATGCCATACAATCAACTGTGTTTATCTTCACAAGCTTCTGAAAAAGACATCTTATGAGCTCCTTACTGGCAAGAAGCCAAATGTCAGTTACTTCAGAGTATTTGGCGCCAGGTGCTGGATCAAGGATCCACATCACACTTCAAAATTTGCACCAAAAGCACATGAGGGTTTTATGCTTGGATATGGAAAGGATTCGCACTCCTACAGAGTCTTCAATCTCTTTCATTATAAAGTGGTTGAAACAGTGGATGTGCGGTTCGATGAGACTAACGGCTCACAAAGAGAGCACCTGCCAAATGTGCTAGATGAAGTTCCATCCAGTGAATCAATCAAACTTATGGGAACTGGAGAAATCATACCTTCTAAAGCTCAACCTGAAGAGGAACTTATCATCTCCGCACTTGATCAACCTGAAGACAATGCTCAGCCTGAAGACAATCCCTCTAACAATGACAATGATCAGCAAGAGCAAAATCTTCGCCCTGTACATCCTCGTGTTGCCAATGAAGTGCAGATTGAGAGAATAATTGATAGCATCAATGCACCCGGTCCACTCACTCGTTCAAGGGCAACACAGCTAGCAAATTTCTGTGGGCACTTCGCATTCGTCTCAATAACAGAAGCCAAGAAAGTTGAAGAAGCCTTCATGGAACCTGAATGGATTCAAGCTATGCAAGAAGAGATTCAACAGTTTGAGCTGAATAATGTATGGGAACTGGTTAAGCGTCCTGATCCTCGGAAGCACAATATAATAGGCACCAAATGGATATATTGCAACAAGCAAGATGAGCATGGTCAAGTTGTCAGAAACAAAGCTCGTCTCATTGCTCAAGGATATACTCAAGTTGAAGGGATTGACTTTGATGAAACATTTGCTCCTGTGGCTCGACTTGAAGCCATACGCATACTGCTGGCCTATGCAAATCATCATAACATACTTCTATATCAAATGGATGTGAAGAGCGCCTTTCTCAATGGCAAGATTGAAGAAGAAGTGTATGTTGCACAACCGCCTGGCTTTGAAGATCCAAAACATCCTGACATGGTATACAAGCTCAACAAGGCACTGTATGGCCTCAAACAAGCCCCTCGGGCTTGGTATGACACACTCAAATACTTCCTGAAGAGCAAAGGCTTCACACCTGGTTCCCTCAACCCCACTCTCTTCACGAAGACATATGATGGTGAACTGTTTGTGGCCAAATATATGTGGATGACATTATCTTCGGCTGCACCAATCAGAAATACAGTGAAGAGTTTGGATATATGATACAAGAGCAATATTAGATGTCCATGATGGGAGAGCTGAAGTTCTTCCTTGGTCTTCAAATACGACAGCAACGCAACAACATCTTTATATCTCAAGAGAAGTATCTCAAAGATTGCCTGAAGAAGTTCGGTATGCAACACTGCAAAGGCTTCACGACGCCAATGCCAGCCAAACATCATCTGGGTCCCGACGACAATGGTAAAGAGTTCGATCAAAAGGTATACCGCTCCATGATTGGTTCTTTACTTTATCTATGTGCATCTAGGCCAGATATTATGCTTAGTTTTTGCATGCTTGCTCGATTCCAAGCGGCACCAAAGCAATCGCATCACTTAGCTGTGAAGCGAATTCTTCGATATTTGGCTTACACCCCAACTCTAGGATTATGGTATCCAAAGGGCTCAGAGTTTGATCTGGTTGGATTCTCGGATGCTGATTATGTTGGTGACAAGGTGGATCGCAAGTCTACATCAGGCACATGTCATTTTTTGGGACGATCACTTGTATGTTGGTCTTCAAAGAAGCAGAACTATGTATCTCTCTCCACTGCTGAATCTGAATACATTGCTGCTGGATCTTGCTGCGCTCAGCTTCTGTGGATGAAGCAAACACTCAAAGACTATGGCATTCATATGAAGCAAGTACCACTCTACTGCGACAATGAAAGCGCCATCAAGATTGCCAACAACCCAGTTCAGCACTCGAAGACAAAGCACATTGAGATCCGTCATCACTTTCTCAGAGATCATGTTGTGAAGGAAGATATTGATATCATACACGTCAACACTGAAGAGCAATTGGCAGATATCTTCACCAAGCCCTTGGATGAGAAGAGATTTTGCAAGTTACGGTGTGAGCTAAATATCTTGGAATCCTCAAATGTCCTGTGATCAGGCACACATCCTAACACTTATGCGTATTGATGACTTAGATGTGCAACACACGAAGTAAAGTATATCTTCAATCAATGAAGACATACATTCTAAGTGTGAATACATTAATGAGGAATTTGACTTCGGAGCGCCACGACAATTGTGCGCCGTGTCCGGGTCTAATACTTCCTATACGGTGGGTAACGCCACCACCAAATGTTCTGTTTGAAGTATTTCACTCATGGCGTTACATTTGCTATGTCTTCACATTTGGTTTGACTTCAATCTCAACATGTATTCATGATTATCTTCACTATGTTGATCATATATATATATATACTAGTGTTCTATCCTCTACATCATTCACTTATAGCTATGTCTTCTTGTTGAATCTTTTGAACTAAGTGAATGTGATCGGACCCTAACCTCTCTATGCTTTCTATCTCAAACTCTATCTCTCCAAATCATATGCATTCTATTGAAACTGTCGAATGTCTTCTCTGCGTCCTTGTCAGCGGAAGATACAGAGACAAACATTAAGTCCGTTTTCAATGCTAATTCCTTCACCTGAAACCCGGAGAAGTGGGAACGACCACCCGACAATCCAGGCGTGCATGGGAACTTGGAACAACCTCTGATATGCTGCATGATGGCCACGTGTTCCTCAGATGTGAATCTCCAGGGGCACCTATGTAATAACACTAAGCCGTCCCTGTCCCTATAAATACACGCCTCACCTCAGTCATTATCCTTTCTTCCACTCTCGCACGAACCCTAGCACCACCGCTAGCCCTCGACGACGCCGGCGATGAAGCGCTTAGCTGCCGCAACCTCTCCGACGCCGTCTTCACGCCGACCACGGACTTCGTCTTCTCCGCCGTCGCCGTAGGTGTCCTCCGTCACCAAGTTAGGGCACGGACGATCGAACTGCTCGGCCTCCTCTTCCACTCCGTCTAGTAGTTTCTTGTGTGGTAAATAAAACTCCCTTTTTACGGCCCCTTTGATCCTATAGATTCGTCACTTTCTACCACAAGCAGTTTCTGTTCACACAAGTTGGATCCACTTCATACTGCATCTCATATTATGCCTAGTATGTTCACTTATGCTTCACAAAGTAGTTAGATTCCTCACTTGTACTGATCTGTGGATTTGTACAAATCTGGAACCAACTCCTTATCTATGAGTGAATGTCTTCGCATGATGAGGTCAATGTCTTCTAAACTAATTTATCTTCAAAATCTTCTGAGAATGCATATGACCTCTTCCCCTTCCCTCGCACCTTAATGCTGTCACAGGTACATGTCCATGGGAGAATCCCTTGGTTCTCATAGTCTGCATTCATTTGCAGAATTCTTACAGCATCACATAAATTCTCCCGAAGCCAGTTCCTGTTTGTCCAGCAAGCGAAAGCCCTTGAAGCCTTTGAACGTATTGAAGCCATTCAGTTTAAAGTTCATGGCTGCAGAGAAATCAGCAAGGAAGGGTGGCAGAAAGCGTCGAGGTGAGACATCAAGAGATCTGCCCGATGACCTCTCAGAACTATACAAGACAGATCCAGAAGAGGATTACAATCAGCGCAAGACACGAATCCAATGGATTCGACGATATTGGGCAGAACAGTGGTTCAAGTACAGATTTGTGACAAAGGAATATGCTGAAAAGAATGCCATCAAGCGACCATGGGGAGACATCCTATACAAAAATCTTCAACCCAGGTCCAGAGATGAAGCCATTGAACAAGGCTTCTATCCCTGCATGGTCCGTGGACCACAGCCTACGGATGCTGACCCATCATCACTGCTATGGTGTCGTGACGACAATCTGTTCAAGCGCAATTTCCAGTTTGCCCAGAATTCGGCGAAGCAGAACAAGAAGTCTTTGGGATTAGACTTCAACCCTGGTCCCTCTGTTCCCCATGCCGATGGGACCCGCGAAGCTGAACCCAATCTTGTTGGGCCCTTCTACAACCTGGAAGGTCTCATCACTCATATCGTGGTTCAAGGGACAGTCGTGGATGAGCCTGCAAATGACGCTGAATCAGATGAAGCGCCTGCAGCACCGAAGGCAAAGAAACTGAAGCAGCCTAAAGCTTCAAAGCCTACCTCAGCACCAGAAATATCACGGGCGAAGCCACTGGCTACTGCACCTCCTGAAGACAGTGTGCAGTCTGAAGATCTGTCACGCATCTCCAAGCCCCACAAAGTCAAGATGCCTCTGCCACACACCAGCCAAGAACTGACTGCTGCTGCTATTCTGCGCAACGATGCCATTGATCTGTCCAGTGATGAAGATCTTGCAGATGACGCTCTTGAGCAACTGATCAAGAGCAAAGAAGAAGCAGAAATCTTCAACAATTTGCCTCTCTTTGACGTGGCAATCATCCACGACTTCATCGATGAGTGGTTTGACACGCCCAACCTCAGCTTTGAAGATTTGCAACTTCCAATTGGCCTCAGTGTTGCCTTCCATGGCGCCATTGCTTCAGAGCTAGCTATAGCCCAGCGCATCGTTGAACTGAAGCAGAAGATTGACTTTGAGAAAGCTCAGTTCAAGAAGCATATGGCCAAGCTCAGCGTGCAAGAGGTCAAGAACTTCAAGATCATGCTGCACGAGCTTAAAGAAGCCTTTCTCAAGAAGCATGAAGAAGCTCAAGGTTCTCGTGAGCGCATGAAGAGCCTGGCTGACAAGTGTGTGCAAGCCTACAATGAGGCTGAGAAGCGCAAGGCCCTTGGGCATCCTGGCATCGACCCCAGGATGGCTGCAAAGCAGCAGAAGAAGAAGCCCGCTATGGCTGAACCCGATGCACCAAGGCAGGAAGCACATCCCATTGTCTTCCCAACCAGCATGACTGGCTTGAATCCAAAAGCTAGGTCTACCGCTTCAGAACTGAAGAAGACGAGGACTGCTGAGGCTGAAGCCAGAAAAAGGAAACATCCTGAAGCCTCTGCTGCTGCTCCCTCCAAGAAGAAGCGAAAGACCAAGAAGGAACGGGTTGCTCCCACAGAGACCTTAATTGTTGAACCCATCTCCATGGTTCGCCCTGCCGCTGAACATCAAGAGCGCCAACTGACTGTCCATGAGCCTGCTTTCACAGAGGCTCATGAAGCTGAAGACTTTCCAGCAGCTGATCCCACTGCTGCTGAAGACATTGGTCACCATGACCATGTTGAAGATGATGCAGTTCTTCCTCAGATCGAGCACCAACAGGTATCATCGCCTGTGCTTACGCACAACGAACTCATCAGCATTGGTCATCCTCTGACGCCAATTGCTCAGGATGCATCATGGGCTGATCACCCACAACAACAAGTCACACCACCCCGGCAAGAAGAAGAGGATGACTTTGAGGCCCAGCCAACTCCATCTCCAAAGGCGTCGCCAGTGTTACGCAGGCTTCGCAAAGGACCAAGGCCTCCAGTCTCCGAATCTGAAGCTAAAGCTGCTGAAGGCATTCCGACTGCATCAGCCGATGACACCCAAGAAGAAGAACATGCCCCCACTCCCCCAACTACTGACGAAGCTGTTCTCGAGGAGAACGTGTCTGTGCTTGACCCTCCAGCTCATCAAGTGGAGGTAGAAAATCTTGAGGCTGCCACCACCAACACCAATGAAGCCACTGACGCTGTCATGGCTGAAGCAAATGTGGAGCCTACACCAACCCAAGAACCAGAAGTCAGCGAAGCCAATGATGCTACTGCTTCTGTTCCTGCGCCTGCTGCTGGTCCTCAGTTTGACTATCATATTGAGCATAGGCCTCAGGTACAGAAGCCAATGCCAAGGTTGCCCAGGTTTCCAGGTCCTGCATCAGCACCTAGATCCTTCAATGTCAACAGCTTCAAAGCAGACAACACCTTCTTTAATAGCTCCAAGAACCCCTACTCAAGGGAACGAATATCTTCTGATCGGTTCTAGAGCTATCCGCAGCGAAGCATTACTCCTACATTCTGTATAATCAAGGTCGCATCTTCCCACATATGCGTCTTGACACCGAAGCAATAGCTGGTCTGCCCTGCTTGGAAGAAGCTCTGGACTGCTTCAAAGAGGTTGGATTGTTGCCTTTCCTCACCGACCAAGAGCATTGGAACGAAGAGTTTCTGCTCCAATTTTATGCCACACTTCACATACGTGGTTACAACAGAGATCCGAAGACTTGGGTCCTTGAGTGGATGACAGGAAATGTTCATCACGAAGCCAAAGCCTTTGATATCATTGAGCTCACTGGTCTGCCCACTCCTGGTCTATGAACCTGGATGTCAAACTTCACAGTGAAGCTATGGAGAGCATCTTTCAGAAGGCCTGAACCGAACATGAGTCAGAATGCTCAGTATGGTGAAGCCTTTGCCACAAGACGCTGCATTATCCTAAAGGAGTTCCTGTTGAATGGAGTATCTGCCAAGGACCATCTATCACATTTTAAGGCGAACTCTCTGGCCCATCAAAGGACATTCCCCATATGCAAAGCTGGAAGGTGCAATGAAGACTTTGGTCTTCTATATTCTTCACGGCAAATGCTTCAACGCACAAGACTTCTTCATCCGCCAACTTGCTACTTCAGGATCTGACCTTTTTGGCTTGAAGTTCTACGCTCCATGGATAATGTGGATGATCAAACTCCACTCAGCTATCTCATATCAGCCCTCTGCTCGCAATCATCGGATCTTTATGCCTGACGTGGATATGTCCGTTGAAGCCCTCTATACAGAGCCTGCCAAGGAGCCTCTTAGTCTTCAGAATGCGGAGCATCAAAATTTCTCTCAGAACATTGAAGGAGTTGAAGCAGTCACTCGTGTTTATCCTCTGGCTGGCACTACACACGCACCTCATCGTGCCCTCACTGAAGCCACTTAAAGCACTATTGCCCAACGGCCCAAGAAGTGCTCTCGTGTTCTCAATGACCGAGAGCTTCTGGTTGCTCTTCATCAGAAAAAGGATAGGCATCATGACTGGCTGAAGCGCCAAATACACAACCTCTTGGTGGATGTCAACCGCATTCGCAACCTTGCCACCAAGAATGCTTTTGTTGCCCATGAAACTTGTCAGCGTACATGGAAAGGGCTGACGCTTATGTGCTCTGAGGATGATCTTCAAGAGGATGGCTTCTCTGAACGTTTTAAGTTCGACTCCACACCTCCCCGAAGGGCTGTGCTGCGACGAACTCCCTCACTTGAAGACTCCGAGTTCTCTTCCTCTGCGGCAACTGTGAATGCCAGAGTGATCGAGGACGAAGACGATGCTACTTCGCCGCCCCTCCTTCAGCACGCGTCGACACTGCCCTGAGCTCGTCTGCACCGCCTAACAACACCGACGACCTTGCTACTTCACCTACTCCTCATGGGAATGAGTATATGCTCTATGTCTTCAAACCTTTTTGGTCCTTACCGACAAAAGGGGGAGAAGCATATGAGTTTGATAGTCACTTAGATCATTTTGCAGACGTCCATTTTCCATTATGCATGTCATTATCTTCACATACTTTTCATGCATGATGAGTTGTCATCATAAGTTGAAGAGGATCTCCACAAGTACAACCTGCCATGTGCATTTGCATTCCAAAAGCAAATTACTTATATGCACATCTTCAGGGGGAGCCCTTACAACTTATGAAGACAATTCCTTATCCTTTACAATTTCACATATTATATTCCCCGTTGAAAACTTCAACTAGTTTGTCATCAATCACCAAAAAGGGGGAGATTGTAAGTGCATCTAGTGCCACCCCTAGTTGGTTTTGGAGTATTGACAACAAACCTAGTTGAGGGACTAATGTGTTTGTGAGAATTGCAGGATAACACAGGTAGAAGTCCCTCATTGATTCGGTTTTCCTACCAGAGATGACCCCTAAAAATGTATGAAGACATTGAAGTCAAAGGTGGTATGTGAAGATATTCACATTGAAGACTATGACAAGAGAAGACATCGCATGAAGACTATGGAGCTCGAAGACTTAGATCTTTCGTAGTTCTTTTTCTTCTTTGTTGAGTCATAGGAACCACCGTATTGTTAAGTGGGGTCCAAGAGAACCAGTCGGAATGACTGAAGTGATGCTTAACCAAAATCCTATGTCTTCGAGTGAAGACTATGAGAGCGAATCTTGTCCAGAGTTGGACAAGTCAGCTTTGCTTGTAGCCCAAGTAAAGTTGCCGTGTGTGTTTGAAATCTGACCGTTGGAACACGTGTCAGTTCCTTAGTGACCCAGGGTCATTTCGGACAAATCAGGTCGGGTTGCCTAGTGGCTATAAATAGCCCACCCCCTACAACCATAAACGGTTGGCTGCTCAGAGTTAAAGTACGGCTGTTGTCGTTTGAGAGCAACCCACCTCGAAGCCTTTGAGAGAGAATTCCTTGCGAGGATAAAGTCCTAACCACCCAAAGCCAAAGAGTGTTAGGCATCACTTAAGTCGTCCTGTCTGTGTGATCTGAAGACTTATTACACTTGAGGACTGTGGATCCTCCAGCCGGTTAGGCGTCGCGTTCTGAGCATCCAAGAGTCATTGTGGATCGCCGGTGAACGAAGTTTGTGAAGGTTTGGGAGTCTACCTTGAAGACTTACCAGAGTGATTGGGCGAGGTCTGCGTGACCTTAGCTCAAGGGGAATACGGTGAGGACTAAGGGTCCTGAGCTGCGTGTTCAGGACTGGGTGTCCGGTACTGTGTGTCCTCAGGTTTAAATACCTAGCCGCCCTAACTAGACGTACAATTGTCACAGCAACTGGAACTGGTCCAACAAATCATTGTCTTCAACGAGTCACTGGTTTCATCCTTCCCTTCCTTTACTTACTATTGGTCCTTGTGAAGTCATTGCATCATTGCATTATCTTTTGTCTTCACTGAGTGACTGCCTGTTCTAATTGGCTTCACAATATCTTCCTACCTGATCCTTACTGCCTAGCTACTATAAGTCATTGTGCTTTCACTTCGTTGATTACCTGACTAAGGTTTGCCTAGTGTAGTCTACCTTCCGCTGCGTGGTAATAGGTTTACTTCTATCGTTTGTCTTCAAAACTTCCCTGTTTAGAAGACTTTCGTAAAAATCGCCTATTCACCCCCCTCTAGTAGATCACTAGCACTTTCACTAAGCTAACGGATGGGTCTTGTCCATCACATCATTCTCTAATGATGTGATCCCTTTCATCAAATGACAACACATGTCTATGGCTAGGAAACTTAACCATCTTTGATTAACGAGCTAGTCAAGTAGAGGCATACTAGGGACACCGTGTTTGTCTATGTATTCACACATGCACTAAGTTTCCGGTTAATAAAATTCTAGCATGAATAATAAACATTTATCATGATATAAGGAAATATAAATAACAACTTTATTATTGCCTCTAGGGCGTATTTCCTTCACTATTAATTGGCCATTTTGCAAATCTTAGGTTCTCAACACTAAAATATGCTATATTCAACACCAAAAAATAGTGGACAGAAGTGTTTCCTTGATTCCCAGCCTTTGAATCCTCATATAATGACAAACTAAATTGGACAATAGTACATATTGCATAACAAGGCAAAACAAGGCCCACAAACACACAAATAAACATAGTTTTTGCAAACATAATGTTTGGAATATGCGTGATTTATCGGTAGATTCGTGATAAATCGCTTGTTAGAATATTTTTTTGAGAATCACCGGGGGGAGCTCCCCCACCTGAATATATTGCTCAAGGGACTGCCATGGCAGTGAGTACAAAATTACATAGGCACGGTGCAACGTGCAGAGAGGTAGGAGCTCCACGGGAAGACGTCCTCCTTGTCTTGTGAAAGCACAAGACGATGAGACTAGAGGTCCAAAGCAGAAAAGGTTCCTCAAGGTTATTACAAAGCTTTGATCTACCGATCGAAAAACCATGTCATTACGTGTTGTCCAAGTCATCCATAGTAAAGCCAAGAGGACCAAAGGCCATGCTGTGGTCGGGAGGTGAGGAGGAGTAGAGACGTCCCATAAATCTGCGATGTCACTGGAAGGTGGTAGGAACCCCAGCCGTTGCCAAATTCTATTGTCAAGAGGACATGTGATGAAGAGGTGGTTGGAGTCTTCGGTTGTCGTAGCACATCGAGGGCATATGTCTGAATCGATTATATGCTTGCAGCTTGCGTGCAAGGTTGACTCTAGTGTTGAGACGGTCTTTGAAGAGTAGCCATGCGAATACTTTGAGTTTCCGAGGAACCTTGGCACTCCATATGAGAGGAGCCATGGGATCGTTCTCTGGCCGAGCCATGAGGACACCGTATGCATGCTTGGTGGAGAAGCAAATGCCATGTCATAGGAACCGTTGATCTTCCCCCGCTGATGGCACGAAATCCTGCAAAATAGCCACAAGCAACACAAGCTCTTGTTCTGCCGTGAGGGAGAGGCGATTACAGAGGTTAGCTTCAATACCGAAACACAAAATGTTAGCCACTTTAACCAGCTGTAAGGTGGAGTGTGAAAAAAGGTGGGGAAAGGTGATAGCAAGGGGTTGAGAGACCAGCCACATGTCTAGCCAAAAATAAGTATGTGAACCACTATTTGTGAGCACGAAGGAAATATTTTGTAGAGTAGGGATTTGCTGTGAAATTGTGCGGCACGGAAAGGAAGTTTGCGGGGGATAGGAGACTAGGGCGTTCGGATGTTGAAGATCAAGCCACTCAAGCCAAGGTGTTTGTGCAGTGGAGAGAGCTTTGGCGGCAAATTTCATAAGAAGGCAGTTGTTTTGAACATGTAAGTTTTTAAGCCCTAGACCACCGATTTTTTTGGTAAACAGACATTTTTCCAAGCAATAATACATTGAGCACCTGAGCAAGCATCCTCTCCTGCCCAAAAAAATCCCCTTCCCAGAGAGTCCAAAGTTTTGATTGTTTTCTTTGGGATGCAAAAAATAGACATGAAATAGGTGAGGATTGAATCTAGGACCGCAGAGATGAGTATGAGTCGATCACCTTTATCGAGAAGTTTGGCATGCTAGCCGGTAAGAAGTTTCCTAGTACATTCTACCAGAGGGTTGAAAACATTGGTGAGAGGCTTGGTCGGGGCGAGAGGGAGACTGAGGTATGTTTGCGGGAAGGAGGCGCATGAACACCCCATGGCGAGGGCGATGGAGGCGGTCGTGGCATCGTCTGAGTGTAATCGCTTGTCAGAGTGATAATCGGCCCAAATGATAAACGGTGAAGATAAGGAATAATATTATCGGTCACCCATTGATGACCCACAAGTATAGGGGATCTATTGTAGTCCTTTCGATAAGTAAGAGTGTCGAACCCAACGAGAAGCAGAAGGAAATGATAAGTGGTTTTCAGCAAGGTATTCTCTGCAAGCACTGAAATTATCGGTAACAGATAGTTTTGTGATAAGGTAATTGGTAATGAGTAGCAAGTAATAAAACTAAATAAGGAGCAGCAAGGACAAGCCTGGACAAACTCTTATATGAAGGAAAGTGCTCCCGAGGACACATGGGAATTATCGTCAAGCTAGTTTTCATCACGCTCATATGATTCGCGTTCGGTACTTTGATAATTTGATATGTGGGTGGACCGGTGCTTGGGTACTGCCCTTACTTGGACAAGCATCCCACTTATGATTAACCCCTATTGCAAGCATCCGCAACTACAAAAGAAGTATTAAGGTAAACCTAACCATAGCATGAAACATATGGATCCAAATCAGCCCCTTACGAAGCAACACATAAACTAGGGCTTAAGCTTCTGTCACTCTAGCAACCCATCATCTACTTATTACTTCCCAATGCCTCCCTCTAGGCCCAAACAATGGTGAAGTGTCATGTAGTCGACGTTCACATGACACCACTAGAGGGATGACAACATACATCTCATCAAAATATCGAACGAATACCAAATTCACATGACTACTAATAGCAGGACTTCTCCCATGTCCTCAGGAACAAACATAACTACTCACAAAGCATATTCATGTTCATAATCAGAGGGGTATTAATATGCATAAAGGATCTGAACATATGATCTTCCACCAACTAAACCAACTAGCATCAACTACAAGGAGTAATCAACACTACTAGCAACCCACATGTACCAATCTGAGGTTTGGGTACAAGAGATGAACTAGGTTTTGAGATGAGATGGTGCTGGTGAAGATATTGATGGAGATTGACCCCCTCCCCATGAGAGGATCTTTGGTGCTGACGATGGTGATGATTTCCCCCTCCCGGAGGGAAGTTTCCCCGGCAGAACAGCTCCGCCAGAGCCCTAGATTGGTTCCGCCTTGTGGCGGCGGAGTCTCGTCTCGGAAACTTGCTTATGATTTTTTCCTCGAAGAAAGACTCCATATAGCAGAATATGGGCATCGGAGGGCCACCAGGGGGCCCACGAGGCAGGGGGCGCGCCCAGGGGGGTAGGGCGCGCCCCCACCCTCGTGGCCAGGGTGTGGCCCCCCTCTAGAACTTCTTGCACTCAGTATTTTTTATATATTCTGGAAATAGCTTCCGTGAAGTTTCAGGACTTTTGGAGCTGTGCAGAATAGGTCTCTAATATTTGCTCCTTTTCCAGCCCAGAATCCCAGCCGCCGGCATTCTCCCTCTTTATGTAAACCTTGTAAAATAAGAGAGAATAGGCATAAGTATTGTGACATAATGTGTAATAACAGCCCATAATGCAATAAATATCGATATAAAAGCATGATGCAAAATGGACGTATCAACTCCCCAAGCTTAGACCTCGCTTGTCCTCAAGCGAAAGCCGAAATCGAAAAATATGTCCACATGTTTAGAGATAGAGGTGTCGATAAAAAAATACGGACATGAGGGCATCATGGTCATTCTTAGAACAGCAACATATATATATATATTGTCATATGATCTCTTATGCTAAAGTAACAATTCAATCACAATTTCGAGTATGAATCATAAACTTCATTGAGAACCAACAAACTCTAATCTCAGTCATTGAGGCAATTGCAATTTATCATAACATAGGAACGAGTCAATATAAGAGCTTTTCAGCAAGTCCACATACTCAACCATGTTTTAGTATTTCACAATTGCTAACACTCACGCAATATTTATGGGTATGAAGTCTTAATTGGACATAGAGAAAGATAGGGGCTTATAGTTTTGCATCCCAATGTTTTACCTCAAGGGTAATGTCAACAATAATAGTTCATGAAGACTCACATCCAATTAGCTATATATATCAGCATCTTTCCAACACATTGTGCTTGCCAAAGGATAAAATGTAAAAAGGAAAGGTGAAGATCACCATGACTCTTATGTAAGGTAGAATATAAAATTAAAAGATAGGCCCTTCGCATAGGCAAGCAGAGGTTGTCATGTGCTTTTATGGTTGGATGCACGAAATCTGAATGCAAAAGAACGTCAATTTATATTGCCACTTGTGATATGGACCTTTATTATGCAGTCCATCGTTTTTATTTCTTCCATATTACAAGATCGTATAAAGCTTATTTGCTCCCACACTAATAAGTCATACATATTTAGAGAGCAATTTTTATTGCTTGCACTGATGACAACTTACTTGAAGGATCTTACTCAATCCATAGGTAGATATGGTGGACTCTCATGGCAAAACTGGGTTTAGGGATATTTGGAAGCACAAGTAGTATCTCTACTTGGTGCGAAGAAATTGGCTAGCATGAGAGGGAAAGGCAAGCTCAACATGTTGGATGATCCATGACAATATAATTTATCTCAGATGAAAGAAAACATAACCCATTACGTCGTCTTCCTTGTCCAACGTCAACTCTTAGCATGTCATACTCTAATGAGTGCTCACAATCATAAAAGATGTCCAAGATAGTATATTTATATGTGAACCTCCCTTTCTTTATTACTTCCTATTAATTGCAATGATGACCAAAACTATGTTTGTCAACTCTAAACAACTTCTATTCATCATACTCTTTATATGTGAGCTCATTACTTTGCATAAGATCCATATGATCTCTTTGTTTCCTTTTATTTCTTCTCTTTTATTTTCTTTAATTCCCTCAAGATCATAGCAAAATAATCAAGCCCTTGACTCAACACTAATCTTTATTATATAGCTCACGGACTCGATTACATAGAGGGATCATAAAGAAAAACTCACCACTAGATCATACTAAAGCTTTATTCTACTAGATCGAGATATTACTAAAAGGATCGAACTAAGAAAAACGGTAAAGATAAAAGTGATGGTGATATTCTTGGCGATGATGCCCCTCAGGATACGATTCTCTTCCTCGAGCTTATTGACTTGCTACTTGAGGTTCATTATTTCCTTACGGAGCTTTCCAGTGACGGCTAAAGCTCCTTTCACCCAAGGATGTTACATAGCTGCGGGAGAACAAGTAACACTCTTTTTCATATTTTCATAATAAAGAAATCTAACATTGGAAGGGATAGCCGAGTTTGGAATAGCTGAGCTCTGTGGTTCCCCCATCGTGAATCCTGCCCGGAAACAAGAAGTAACTTCATGATCCTCCTCCATGGCATCTATCCTTTTCAAGTCAGCTTCCATCTCTTCCTCCGTTGAGGGCCCAAAGTGATAGGCATAGCTGTTTGCCCCTAGACCTGGTGTCGGATGAGACACCCGACTCTCCCCAACTGACTCTTGAGAAGACATCTTGCTCTAATCTGTGGCAGAAATAGCTCGAAACAAAGACAGGAGATATTTGCATGGTACGGTGGTCAAAACTTTCAGGAGATTATATAATGAATTTTTACCGACCAAAAGAAGTATCGTGCAAGAAAATGGAGTATGGAGAGCACACGAGGTGCCCATGAGGCAGGGGGCACGCCTCCCACCCTTGTGGGAGCCTCGTGTCCTTTCCGGTCTGCTTCTTATTTTTCTATTTTTCTAAATATTCCAAAACAAAGAAATATTGCCATTAGAGTTGTTTTGGAGTCGGTTTACTTACCGTACCACGTACCTATTCCTTTTCGGAGTATGAAACGTTCCAGAAAGTGTCCCTTATGTATTCCTCCGGGGTTACAGTTTCAATAATATTAGTTTCAACATTTATAGGATTACCTGAGATATAATGTTTAATTCTTTGACCGTTCACCACCTTCAGATTTGTGCCTTCGAAGTTGTTGATTTTTATGGCACCATAATGATAGACCTCCTCGATAACGTAAGGACCTTCCTATTTAGAGAGAAGTTTGCCTGCAAAAAATATTAAACGAGAGCTGTATAGCAATACATAATCACCTACATTGAACTCACGCTTTTGTATCCTTTTGTCATGCCATCTTTTAACTTTTTTTTAAACAACTTGGCATTTTCATAAGCCTAGGTTCTCCATTCATCAAGTGAGCTAATGTCAAATAACCTCTTCTCACCGGCAAGTTTGAAATCATAATTGAGCTCTTTAATGGCCCAATATGCCTTATGTTCTAATTCAAGAGGTAAGTGACATGCTTTTCCGTAAACCATTTTATACGGAGACATACCCATAGGATTTTTGTATGCGGTTCTATAGGCCCATAATGCATCATCAAGTTTCTTGGACCAATTCTTTCTAGATCTATTAACAGTCTTTTGCAAAATTAATTTGAGCTCTCTGTTACTCAATTCTACTTTACCACTAGACTGTGGGTGATAAGGAGATGCAATTCTATGATTAAGGTCATACTTAGCAAGCATTTTACGAAAGGCACCATGAATAAAGTGTGAACCACCATCAGTCATTAAATATCTAGGGACTCCAAACCTCGGGAAAATAACTTCTTTAAGCATCTTAATAGAGGTGTTATGATCAGCACTACTTGTTGGAATAGCTTCTACCCACTTAGTAACATAATCAACAACAACTAAGATATGTATATACCCATTAGAGGAAGGAAAAGGTCCCATATAATCAAAGCCCCAAACATCAAATGGTTCAATAACAAGTGAATAGTTCATAGGCATTTCTTGACGTCTACTAAGATTACCAATTCTTTGACATTCATCACAAGACAATACAAACTTACGGGCATCCTTGAAGAGAGTAGGCCAATAAAAACTGGATTGCAATACCTTATGTACAGTTCTATCTCCAGCATGGTGTCCTCCATAGGCTTCAGAGTGACACTTGCGTAGGATCTGTTCCTGTTCATGCTCAGGTATACAACGTCTAATAATACCATCCACTTCCTTCTTTATAAAGATGTGGGTCATCCCAAAAGTAATGTCTCAAATCATAGAAGAACTTTTTCTTTTGTGGTATGTGAAACTAGGTGGTATAAATTTAGCAACAATATAATTAGCATAATCAGCATACCATGGAGCAGTACGAGAAGCATTTATGACATTTAATTGTTCATCAGGAAAGCTATCATCAATAGGTAGTGGGTCATCAAGAACATTTTCTAACCTAGACAAGTTGTCTGCAACGGGTTCTCAGCTCCCTTTCTATCAATAATATGCAAATCAAATTCTTGTAGCAAGAGAACCCATCTAATATAAGTCTAGGTTTAGCATCTTTCTTTTCCATAAGGTATTTAATAGCAGCATGATCAGTGTGAATAGTTACTTTAGAATCAACAATATAAGGTCTGAACTTATCACAAGCAAAAACAACTGCTAAAAATTCTTTTTCAGTAGTAGCATAATTTCTCTGGGCATTGTCTTGAGTTTTACTAGCATATTGAATAACATTTAATTTCTTATCAACTCTTTGCCCTAGAACAGCACCTACAGCATAATCGCTAGCATCACACATAATTTCAAAGGGTAAATTCTAATCAGGTGGCTGAACAATAGGTGCAGAAATCAATGCTTTCTTAAGTATTTCAAATGCTTCTACACAATCATCATCAAAGACAAAAGGAATACCTTTTTGTAATAGATTAGTCAGAAGCCGAGAAATTTTTGAGAAGTCCTTAATGAACCTCCTATAAAAACCGGCGTGATCGAGGAAGCTTCTTATACCTTTAATGTCCTTGGGACATGGCATCTTTTCAATAGCATCAACTTTAGCTTTATCAACTTCAATGCCTCTTTCAGAAATTTTATGCCCCAAGTCAATACCTTCATTAACCATAAAGTGGCATTTCTCCCAATTCAAGACAAGATTAGTTTCTTCACATCTCTGCAAAAATCGATCAATGTTGCTTAAGCAATCATCAAAAGAGGATCCATAAACGGAGAAATCGTCCATGAAAACCTCACATATCTTTTCACAAAAGTCAAAAAATATAGCCATCATGCATCTTTGAAAGGCAGCAGGTGCATTACATAAACCAAAAGGCATACGTCTATAAGCAAAAGTACCTAAAGGGCAAGTAAAAGTGGTCTTTGATTAATCATCAGCTGACACATGTATTTGAGAGAAGCCAGAGTAACCATCTAGAAAGAAAAAATGTATATGTTTGGATAATCTTTCTAGCATTTGACCAATAAAAGGTAAGGGGTAATTATATTTTTTAGTAGCCTTATTTAATTTGCGGAAATCAATTACCATCCTATAACCTGTAATAATTCTTTGCGGAATAAATTCATCTTTATCATTAGGAACAACAGTAATACCTCCCTTCTTAGGGACACAATGAACAGGACTTACCCACTGACTATCAGCAACGGGATAAATTATACATGCCTCAAGGAGCTTTAATATTTCTTTTTCTTACCACTTCTTTCATCTTAGGATTCAGCCGCCGTTGGTGATCAATAACTGGCTTGGCGTTTTCCTCCAAATTTATTTTGTGTTGACATAGAGTGGGACTAATGCCCCTTAAGATCATCAAGAGTACATCCAATAGCAGCACGGTGCTTCTTCAGAGTTTTCAATAATTTCTCTTCCTCCTTCTCTGAAAGGTTAGCACTAATAATAACATGATATATTTTCTTTTCATCAAGATAAGAATATTTAAGAGTATCAGGTAATGGTTTAAGCTCAAACACGGGATCACCCTTGGGTGGAGGAGGATCCCCTAGGATTTCAACGGGCAAGTTGTGTTTCAAAATAGGTCCCTGTTTAAAGAATACTTCATCTATTTCCCTTCTTTCATTCATGAACATATCATTTTCATGGTCTAGCAAATATTGTTCTAATGGATCAGTAGGAGGCACGACAATAGAAGCAAGACCAATAATTTCATCTTTAATAGGCAATTCTTTATCATGGGGTTGTCTACGAAATTTAGCGAAATTAAACTCATGAGATATATCCCCTAAACCAATAGTAACAACATCCTTCTTGCAATCTATCTTAGCATTAACAGTGTTCAAGAAGGGTCTACCAAATATAATGGGACAAAAGCTATCTTGAGGGGAACCAAGAACAAGAAAATCAGTAGGATATTTAGTCTTCCCACACAAGACTTCAACGTCTCTAACAATCCCAATTTGGGAAATAGTATCTCTATTAGTAAGCTTAATGGTAACATCAATACCTTCTATCTCAGCTGGTGCAATATCATGCATAATTTCTTTGTATAAGGAAATAGGTATTGCACTAGCACTAGCACCCATATCACACAAGCCATGATAACAATGATCTCCTATTTTAACAGAAATAACTGGCATGCCTACCACAGGTCTATGTTTATCTTTAGCACCAGGTTTAGCAATTCTAGCAGTCTTATCACAGAAGTAAATAACATGCCCATCAATATTATCGGCCAAGAGATCTTTAACCATAGCAATATTAGGTTCAAATTTAACTTGCTCAGGGGGTTTGTGTGTCCTAATATTACTTTTGTTGACTACAGTTGAAACTTTAGCATCATCCTTTATTCTAACAGGGAAAGGTGGTTTCTCAACATAAGCAGTGGGAACAACAGGATCATTATAAGTGATAGTCTTTTCTTCAACTTTAATAGGTGCAACTACTTTTGTTTCAATGGGAGGATTATATTTAAACCACTTCTCCTTGGGGAGATCAACATGAGTAGCAAAGGATTCACAGAAAGAAGCTACTATCTCAGAGTCAAGTCCATATTTAGTGCTAAATTTACGGAAAACATCGGTATCCATAAAAGATTTAACACAATCAAACTTAGGTGTTATACCTGACTCCTTACCTTCGTCGAGATCCCAATCTTCAGAGTTGCGTTTAATTCTCTCCAATAAATTCCATTTGTATTCAATAGTCTTCATCATAAAGGAACCAGTACAAGAAGTATCGAGCATGGAGCGATTGTTGTCAGAAAGGCGAGCATAAATTTTTTGAATAATCATTTCTCTTGAGAGCTCATGATCGGGGCATGAATATAACATTGACTTAAGCCTCCCCCAAGCTTAAGCGCTGCTTTCTCCTTCGCGAGGCCAAATATTATATATATATATATATATATATATATATATATATATATATATATATATATATACTTACGATCACGATGAACAAGATGCATAGGATAAAACTTCTGTTGGAATTCCAATTTCAACCGTTTGTAGTCCCATGATCCCATATCATCACATAGCCTATACCATGTCAATGCATCAGAGATAAAGGGAAGACCTTCTTCTTGATAACATCATCGGGCATACCTGCAAGCTTAAATAATCCACAAACTTCATCCACATAGATTAAGTGTAAGTCGGGATGAAGTGTTCCATCTCCTGCAAAAGGATTAGCTAGCAGTTTCTCTATCATACCCGAAGGAATTTCGAAGTAAACATTTTCATTTTCAGTAGGTCCAGTAGGTTGAGGAGAAACTATTTGCTCTACCGGTCGGGGTGAAGATACCCCGAACAAGCCTCTCAAAGGATTACTTTCCATAGTAACAAGTGACAGTAAATTTCAGCACACTATATAAAATTTTCCTTACAAAATTCCACCTACCAAAGGCGCTTCACTCCCCGGCAACAGCGCTAGAAAAGAGTCTTGATGACCCACAAGTATAGGGGATCTATCATAGTCCTTTCGATAAGTAAGAGTGTCGAACCCAACGAGGAGCAGAAGGAAATGATAAAGCGGTTTTCAGCAAGGTATTCTCTGCAAGCACTGAAATTATCGGTAACATATAGTTTTGTGATAAGGTAATTGGTAACGAGTAGCAAGTAATAAAAGTAAATAAGGTGTAGCAAGATGGACCAATCCTTTTTGTAGTAAAGGACAAGCCTGGACAAACTCCTATATGAAGAAAAGCGCTCCCGAGGACACATGGGAATTATCGTCAGGCTAGTTTTCATCACGCTCATATGATTCGCGTTCGGTACTTTGATAATTTGATATGTGAGTGGACCGGTGCTTGGGTACTTCCCTTACTTGGACAAGCATCCCACTTATGATTAACCCCTATTGCAAGCATCCGCAACTACAACAGAAGTATTAAGGTAAACCTAATCATAGCATGAAAACATATGGATCCAAATCAGCCCCTTACGAAGCAACACATAAACTAGGGCTTAAGCTTCTGTCACTCTAGCAACCCATCATCTACTTATTACTTCCCAATGCCTCCTCTAGGCCCAAACAATGGTGAAGTATCATGTAGTCGACGTTCACATGACACCACTAGAGGGATGACAACATACATCTCATCAAAATATCGAACGAATACCAAATTCACATGACTACTAATAGCAAGACTTCTCCCATGTCCTCAGGAACAAACGTAACTACTCACAAAGCACATTCATGTTCATAATCAGAGGGGTATTAATATGCATAATGGATCTGAACATATGATCTTCCACCAAGTAAACCAACTAGCATCAACTACAAGGAGTAATCAACACTACTAGCAACCCACATGTACCTATCTGAGGTTTGGATACAAAAATTGGATACAAGAGATGAACTAGGGTTTGAGATGAGATGGTGCTGGTGAAGATGTTGATGGAGATTGACCCCCTCCCGATGAGAGGATCGCTGGTGATGACGATGGTGATGATTTCCTCCTCCCGGAGGGAAGTTTCCCCGGCAGAACAGCTCCGCCAGAGCCCTAGATTGGTTCCGCCAAGGTTCCGCCTCGTGGAGGCGGAGTCTCGTCCCGAAAACTTGCTTATGATTTTTTCCTCGAAGAAAGACTCCATATAGTAGAAGATGGGCATCGGAGGGCCACCAGGGGGCTCATGAGGCAGGGGCGCGCCCAGGGGGGTAGGGCGCGCCCCCACCCTTGTGGCCAGGGTGCGGCCCCCCTCTGGAACTTCTTGCGCTCAGTATTTTTTATATATTCTGGAAATAGCTTCCGTGAAGTTTCAGGACTTTTGGAGCTGTGCAGAATAGGTCTCTAATATTTGCTCCTTTTTCAGCCGAGAATCCCAGCTGCCGGCATTCTCCCTCTTCATGTAAACCTTATAAAATAAGAGAGAATAGGCATAAGTATTGTGACATAATGTGTAATAATAGCCCATAATGCAATAAATATTGATATAAAAGCATGATGCAAAATGGACGTATCACCTATGAGCTGTGATAAACCGTACGATAAATCGCCGAATCGAAAGATTTTTTAAACAGTGGTATGAACCCAACCATTGAAAATATTATTTGGGTAAAAGTTTTCTTGATAACTCCCAAGTAATATTCAAAGCCAATTAAATTCCCAAAAGGACTAGTTGGATTCATTGAAAACAATTCAAAATCAAAAGGGAATTATTAAAAATGGTTTTGCATTTTATTTGGCAGGAAATGAAAGTCCACAGGTCCAAAAGATGACCTTGACACTCTTCCTATTTTCTAAAACGAATTTGAAACATATTTTGTTTTGAAACCAAATTCAAATTCAAAAGGGAAAATATAAGTGCAGTGACCCAGCCAGGAAGAAAAGTGAGACCTTGAATCAAGGTGTGTTGGGAAAAATTTTCTGCAGCTCACGATACCTGGAAATAGCCTTCGTTATTCATTGGAGGTACCTTGCTCTGACGGCTTGGGGTCAAGCTGCTCCTCAATGCAGTGACCTAGGCCTGGCAGAAGGCCTCTCGCCGCTGTTGACAACTAGACCGGTCCTGGTGTGCGACTTGTGCCAAGGAAGGACGCGGACCAGTAGACGATAAAATAGGTGCTCCCATGGTGAACAGTAAATTCAAAAGAAAAGTACTAAAAATTCAAAAAAAAATCTATCTTTTTTGCATGGAAGAAGCTTAGGTGTGTGAGGTCCACTCCAATTTTCAGCTTATTTGGGCACCTTAATAGCTCTCAGTGAAAATGACAAATTTGGGGTCTATGAAACAGTTTATTGTTCATCTACTGTTCTAATTCAATTTTTCTTTTATGCTGAGAGCTACTCATATGTCCAAATAATCTAAATTTGGAGTGGACTTCACGCACCAAATCATTTTCCATGCAAAAATGGATTTTTTTTAATTTTGTTAGTATTTGTTTTGATTTTTTTTCTTAACCGGGTGCAGATGAGTACGAGCTCAGAAATGGATATTCGTAATATAGATTACATTTGATATTGCATGTATCATTTGATCTGAGGTCATTTTCCTGAAAAAGTTGCTTAAATATTTCGGTTTTGTTTGCCAATAACGCAATGAAACAACGGTCCGCCCGGTGTAAATCTGAACCAGCGGTCTCATTTTTTATTCTACTTAAGTTCAACACGTCTTACAAACAAATTATACGAAATCTGAAAGAAAGAAAAGGAAAGGAAAGGAAACAAACAAAATGGATGTGACTGGTTAGATTGAAAATCAAACAAATTGCATTGAATTACAACTAAAATCACAGTAACAAAGAAAATATAACGATGAAAAAACAACAATATGTAAGAATGAGTCAGTTATGGAGCCTGTCCAGAAGGCATGATTGTAATTAGGTGTGAGGTACATAGCCCCGAGCATTTTTAACTCGAAAATTCCAGACGAATGAGCACTGCAAACCTGCAAAAAAGGTGGACTGTACCGGCGCTGAGGCAGTCGCACAGCATAATCTCGCCGACGGTAGATTATAATTGATTTGCCGGTTCGTTTTTTTTCTTTCATTTTTTTACATTTTCATAACCCATCTATCTGTCTTTCTTTTAACACAATATAAACGCAAGCGTTTATATATACGCGTACACACTCATCTCTATGAACGCACATCCACTTACCTGTCAGTAATTCATACTTCTACCTTATGACCTACTTTGGTTTGGAGGAATTTCATAGGAATTCTAGAGGATATGATTCTTATAGGATTTTTTCTTTAAAGCCTTTTAGTTCATAGGAATGGATTCCTATTCCTACATAGAATTGGTTCCTATCCTTCACATTTCATAGGAAAATAAAAATGAGGCTAAACTCAATGAAATTTTTTTTATGTAGAATTTAAGATACATACCATCTCATTTCCTACGAAATTTCTATTCCTACGATAATCCTATCCTATTAACCATAAGAGGCCTAAAAATAAACCCAAATGCTACCTACCACCACCCTCTCCTCTTCCTCTAAAGCCTAGCGGCGTCGACAAAGTTGCGTCGGCGTGGACAGTGGGCGCGGAGATCGACGGGGGCCGAGGTGAACCGGCAGTAATCCTTTACTCCGCCCAGTCTTCCACAGCAAGAAGAGGCCTCCTGCCCCCTCAACTTCTCCGAGCGACTGTGGGGATTCAGCCATGTCCATCACGGCGGACGAGGACCACGCCGGATGGACATTCGGCGACAGCGGCAGTGACGAGGAAGAGGAATGTAAGACAAACCCCGTAATCGATATTTCACTTGATTTGTGTTTCCTGGCTGTTTTAAACTTTTAATCCATGTATGTCTGACATGCAATTGGTTTTGCTTAGTTATAGATCATTGCTCCTGATTTAACATACAGCAAAGAGGTTCAGAAACAATAATAACATCTTGCTGAATTAGTCATATAGACTTGCCTTATAATCGAAAATAAAATCGTGTTTTTGAACATGAGGTCCGTGCTTAACTTGTTGATGATATTGGGCACACACCCTTAATATGAATGTGGATTTTTTTTTCAGGTATACTGAGTGTAGCCTAGTCAATCGCAGTTGGTTTCTCTGCAATGCTTTCTGTAGTGATTCATCTAGGGATTTTTAGCCTTGTACATTTAGCTTCCATGTCAGTAAGGGATGTATGGATTGTGCAAGTCCACATCCTAGACAAAGTTCTTACTTGATTTCACTATTTTGATGATTTTTCATGTAGGGACAAACCAACCTTTTACAGTTGACGATTTTCCAAGGGTTAGTTATGACCGTGGTGAACAGACTTATAGAATCTATGCGAATCCTGATTTTCGTCTTCGGGGCCCTGCGCCACTCTCTCTTTTCCGCGCATACAATGACCCCCTTGTTGATAAAGAGAGGGGTTGGTTTTGTAAAGAGTATGAACTCCATGACGAGTCTGAAAGTACGTTTCTGTTGTTAAATAATCTACTACTTTCTGTTGCTGCGTTGCCATACATCATATTATCCTCTGTCACTGATTATGTAGTATATATTTTTACCCCAATTATATAGTATCTCAGTATAATCTCACGGTTCATCTATTGAATATGCAGTCACTGTTAACGATGTTGGGATCAATGATTGCTCAAATAGCTGTGATCGATCTACAATGGTCTTGGTGCAGTTCTTTGATCTTAAAATCGCTGGATATCACCATACCCAGCCTGGACCTGCCAAAATATTTGGTTTTTTCGCAGCACGGGATCGGATCAAACCCCTGTGCAACTATGTCTACAAGCGCGAGATTGATAATTATGAAGCTGTGGCTGTGAATTGGAAAATGGTAATTTGGTTTACAGGCTTGCAACTTTGTGCTCGGACCTTTTTTTCGTTCTGAAAATATAAGATAATTGCATCATGTCAATTGTCAAAGCTCCAGATAGGCATTGTTTTTGTAAGTTTGTGATAATCATCTTAACAGGGCCCTGGAATTAGTTTATTTCCTCGCATAATCCATGCTGCAACAAACTAGTTGAGTTAGAGGGCCACCGCCCCACCCTGAATTCACATGAGGTGCAGTTTCAGTGCTACTAGGCATGAGGAGGAGGAGGAAGTTAGCCTTGATGGGCAGATGGTACCTCAAAATGACACTTTTCGATATTTGGGGTCAGTGCTGTAGAAGGATGGTGATATCGATGAAGATGTCCTTCATCATCAGGAGGACACCCTTTTGATATTTGGGGTCAATGTTGCAGAAGGATGGTGATATCTATGAAGATGTGAGCCATTGAGTCAAAGTTGGATGGATGAAGTGACGCCAAGCTTCTGGCGTTCTTTGTGATAAGAGAGTGCCACAAAAGCTAAAAGGCAGGTTCTGTAGGATGTCGATTCGACTTACGATGTTATATGGCGTTGAATGTTGGCCAACTAAAAGGTGACATGTCCAATAGCTAGCTCTAGCAGAGATGCACATGTTGAGATGGATATGTGGTCACACAAGAAAGGGTCGATAATCGTGTACAACATCGTTTGGGATGGTTTGGGCATATACAACGCAGGCCTTCAAAAGCGCCAATAGTGCGTAGCAGACGGTTAAGGCATGTTGATAATCTTAAGCTAATCGGGGTAGACCAAACTTGACAAGGGAGGAGTCCGTAAAAAGAGATATGAATGACTGGAATATCACCAATGATTGAGCCATGGACAGGGATGTGGGGAAGCTAGCTGTCCACCTGCCAGAACCATGGCTTGGGTTCAATATCTTATGGGTTTTAACTCTAGCCTACCCCAACTTGCTTGTGACCAAAAGGATTTGTTGTTGTTGTTGTTATTCCTTTTTTCATAGGAAAAGTAGGGGAAAGCATAGAATAGGAAATTTTCATTTGGTGACACTATTCATCCATTTGGTTCAAATGAAGGACACATAGGAAAATGAAGGGATTTTAACATTTGGATTGAGTTTCAAAGGAAAAACAAAGGCATTTTACAATCTACTCAAACCTCTTTTATGCTTTGATATGTAGAAAGAGCAAGGCAAATTCCATAGGTTAACAATTTAATCTTACCTTGGGAGAATCTACTACAGACATAACCTAGTTACTGAAAATTAGATAAAGTAAATGACAATATTCTTCTCCGCTTTATTGATATAGGGGTCAGCCACTTTATATAATAGACAAGACTTGACCAACAAGCCGGTAAATGTAGTCAAACTCTAATGCAGTCTCTAAACTACTGGACTCTTTCCTAACAAAGTTGCTTAATCAACTTGGACTCTAATTAAGGGATAATACTCCATGTCTGATGGGCTGGCCCACATAACTACCGAACTCATGCTTTAGCCAATTCATCTAGAATTCCAAACAAGAGATCTCGAGTTTGACCCTGCTAACATAGTGTTAAAAATAATGATATTTGTGGCCTGCATTGATCCCACGTTAAGGGCTAAAGCAACCTAGATGTAGAGGGGAGTGTTAAAATATATTGCCCGCCTCTCTCCATCAGTTCAGACTTTTGGATAAATTGGCTGGAGCGTGAACACAATACGACATTTCCCCCTTCCTTGAAAAACAGCTTGTTTGCAAGTTTTCGGTTGTCAATTGCCTCCCAAGGGACCCTGGGTGCTACCAGTTGTGGTGGTCGTAGTCGTTAGCCTCGATGAATAAGAGCCGCGTGCACCAATGACCATGAACATAAATCTCGTTGCAGTCGAAGCAAAGGCCCTGACAACGATGTCCTGCCAACTCAGGGGTGAGGACATGGTCAAAAAAAACTCAGGGGTGAGGCACCGAACCTGCCGTCGCGGGGTTGGCCATGGAGTGGTCGACAACAGAACAAGTGCTAGCAGTGCTGGCGTGGAAGGTATTTTGGCTGCGTTCACCCCAGGAGAATCGGAGTGGCGTGAGGGCCTTATAGGCCCAGAAAAGCTCGTGTGCTAATGTTGGAGTAAAATGTCGTTGTTCATAGGCCTTGGCAAAGGAGATGAGGGTGTGGAGGCCAGATAGTCATATTGTGTTCCAGCTCGACAGGATCCCCATTGGAGATGTACCGAAAGTTCTTTGACATGCCTCTCTCATCCTCAATGATCATGTTGTGCAAGATGATGCAAGATGCAACATGTCATTATTTTTGATAGAACCTCTGGCTTCCAATACTCGGAATAATGGCAAAGCGCTTTTGAAGCACATCGAAAGCTTTCTTAACATCCTTTCTTTTGGACTCTTGACGCATTGCATAGTGGGATATCTTGTTGCCTTTAGGATGCTAGATTGTCTTCACCAAATGTTGCCCATGGAGGATAGATGACATTTGCAAGGTAGTAGCCCATCGCGTACTGACGACCATTGATAACATAGTTGCAAGGAGGAGCATCTCTGGCAACAAGCCTTGCGTACAATGCTGATCTAGAAAGCACATTCAGGTCATTATGAGAGCCATGCAAGCCAAAAAAAGAATGTCAAATCCATAGATCCTCCGATGCAACTGCCTAAAGAATGATGGTTGGATCTTTGGAGTGCCCTTTGTACCGACCTCTCCATCCCGTAGGACAATTCTTCCATGTCCAATGCATGCAATCAATTGATCCAAGCATCCTTGGCAATCCTTGTTCTTCACTCAATCCAAGAGTCTCTGCTCTTCACTCAACCCAAGAGTCTCCGTGTTTTCATCATTGGCGCCCTCAAGTACTCTGGTCCATGGATCTCAATGACGGCTTGTGTGCATCTTCGAACGGCCTCTAGGATAAGAATCTTCCCCAATGCGGACATAGTTATTAATGGCGTCTGCCGAACACCCATAGTCAAGCACTCGAACAACCACGACACACTTCATCAATGGGCATGCACGTATCTCTCCCGATGCATTTCTCATATGTGTAAACCATGGATCGTGCTCCTCAACAACTTTTGCAATGCTGAGGAAGAGACTTTGGTGCATCCGAAATCGCCAGCGAAAATATTTCTCTGGATAGGTTGAATTGGGTGCAAACTAATCCTTCATAAGCTTGGCATGATCTTTTGCTCTATTCCGATTGGGTGCAAAGTAATGCCGTGGCCGAACTCCGGCTTTTAGAATTTCACCAGTGTGGTCGCGATTTCGAGCCTCCTAACTCATCCTCGGGTGCTCTACGACATCTTGGTCGTCCGCCGGTTCTGATTTGGACAAAACCAAGCTTGGTGGTTACCTTTTTGGTCCACGAGAGTGTGGCGGTTAATGCAGCGGTGAAGATATGGGGTGGTTCTGGCTGCAGCGCCAGCGGCAAGCTAATCTAATTTGGCCCAAGAGGAGCGAGTGCGGTGGCTGGCGGGGGAAAGGAAAGAGACCTTTTACGGTGCATCAGATCAATATTGACCGTTCATATTTTCGTTTGGACGGTTCAGATATGGAAATACTACCACAGATTTTCGATAGTATATTTTCTTATCAGGGGTAGTTTCGGTAGTTCGCTGTTTACCAAAAACGCGGGCTGGTTTCCTCAGAAAACGAGTGAAGGGCATTTGTGGAATTTCACGTATTCATCTTTTTTTTTCATTAGCCATCGCCGTCTGCTCCTTGAGGGAAATGAGGCCGACTGTTTAGGCAGACCTCGAATGAGAAAAAAATCCCAATCGAACGCTGGCCGCGGTAGGGCGAGAGGACGATGACGAGCCCCGGTCGCCGTGACGGCCCTTCGCGCAGTCAGTGCGGGCGCTAGGGTTTGGTGCCCCGCCTTCGGCCAGATGAGCGGGCGCTGCGGCGTTGCCCCCATGGTGTCACAGTCATCATCGGCGAGATGGCCCTGCCATTTGTGTTCTGGAGCTGGTGGCTGAGGGGGAGGGGGACGAAGGCGAGACGTTGCTGCAGCGGCATGCCCCATCGCCGTGACGGCCCTGCGCGCCGCCGAGTTGGAGTTCCACTAAGGTACTAGCTTCGTACAGATCTCACTTATCGATTGATTTGATTTGCCGCATTGGATGATATTTGGGTCTGTAATTTGGGTTTGTAGTCGTTGAAATTGCACATCTATAGAAGCTGGAATCATTGTTATTATTATGGTGAGGAATCTTGATACAAGTTGTTTTTCTGGTCGGCGGCTGTGGTCGGCGGCTAAATGTCCCGCCGTTCGTGTTCCCCTCCTAAGCTGCAGGATGTGGAGCGGGTCGCCGAGGGGGAGGACTAAGGCGAGACATTGCCAGCATGCCCCGTCGCCGTCAAGGCCCTACACGCCGACCAGTGCCGTACAGATCTGTCGTGGCCGATGCAGGTACTCGCATCCGACCCATCGATCCATTGGCCCCCATTTCTTTCCTCGATTTCGTAAGCTAGCTTCTCCATCGTCTCTGGCCCAGGCACCGCCACTTGCTAGCTGTGTCTGTACCGAGGCTTATTCTGAAATTGGACCTAGGCTTATTCAGCTTAGTTCATGAATAATTAAGATGTCATAGCATCACAAATCCTATGTTTTTGTTTCTCACTCAAATAGTGCCGTGTGGAGATAAACAATGATGTCAAACGTGTATGTCTATCCTTCCTGTATAGCAGTGACAAGCGATTTGGAGGGAAAAAGCTGATCCAGCCATGGTCCTCGCCTAGGAGGAGGACGAGTTCCATCACACCAGCAGCAGTTCAGGTCCATGCTCGTCCTCTCTGCTCATCTTGTGTACTTGTTCAAATTCAGAAATCCACACTAGCTTGTATAGCAGCAAGTCCGAAAGTACAGGAGCTCATGTACACAAGGATTTTTTTTGTATGTGATATTAGTGCAGAGCATGTGCAGTTTCAGGTTCCACATAGAGCATGTTTCAGTTTCAGCCGATTCAGTCATGGTCATTTGAACAGACATTCCAGTTCAGTCTAGTTAATTAGTACACCTGTTCAACACTCAGATAGGCAATGGATAGTTCCCAAGTTGGTGGCCAAGTTGGCTTTTTAGAAAATCCTGATCATCGATTAAATGGTAGGATGCACAAGTTGAAATAACAGGACATCATTTGCCTATCATTCATTGGCATAATACAGAATTGAAACCCCAGGTTTAAAAAAATTGTGTTGCTTCCAAGGACACAAGTAACAAGGAAATTGCGACTGAAAGTGTAAAGCCACTTAGAAATTTTTTTTTGAATCACATCCTATAAACCAAAGGGAATTGCATCATTAAACAAAGAATACAAGATTTTGTGCGTGAAAGACTTTAATTAAAAATTAATGTAGATATTCAATATGGATAAAAGTAGTAAATGTACGGCAATTTGCCGTATAGATAAAGTAGCAGAACCAAAAAAAATGTTTGATACATCTCCGATGTATAGATAAAGTAATAAAATTGAAAACGGTGTGGAAACCGTCTACGGGGCAAAAACCACACCACCCCAATCCTATTAACTCTTCCCTAAGTCTAGCACCACACAACTATAGTGCGGAACCATCGTCTCCTAAGACATCTCCGCTGTCGTTGTGTCCGTCGTCACCTCCGAGGTCGACGTCTTCTAAATCATCTTCTAAGTCAACTGCTGGTATGGCCTTCCGAACTTTCAACTCATTGTGAGGTGAATTGATCAACGCAGCAGCAAACCATCTTCTGAACTGTCTTATGTCATCCTGCATAGGAGGTAGACGTTAGGACCCTTTGTATATGTGAAAGTTAAGTTAGATAGGGAAGATGTAGGTACCTGGTTGAATATTGCCGACAATCTCATTCTAGTCCAATATTGGATGTATTTCAACACCCATCTTTTTGCTGTGGCACTTCATAGTCTGTGATAGGCCACGAAGCCACTTGAGTGTCCGACCATCTACTTCCTGGCATTCTATTTTTCATCACTGCTATATCAATATGTGTTTCCATTCCAAGAAGCTGCAAGTAACATATCACTCAATTTAGTACATTATTCGTATAAACTGTAAGTTATATAAAATGTTGTTAGAGCCTCACCGCAGCAATTACTTCTTTGCGGTTGTTGCGTGATTGGAGTGAGTCCAGAATTTGAATCTCCCTCTTTTGGGAGTTGACAACAGCCAGGAACCAGTGGTGGTTGGGAATATTTGAAGGTAGAAAAATCTGCGTGCAAAATTTGTAACTGGTTTGAAGTGCCTAAAAATAAAATTTCTTATTTATATAAGAGAAGGGTGGATTTTTTTTACCATGTCATGCTTCAGGTAGTTATCTCCCCATTTAGTGCCTGATTTGCCGCTTAAAACATCCAAGGTACAATTCGGGACTGTGCCATCTCTCTTTAGGATGTTGACAATGGTCGACCTTTCGACACACACGGTACCATGGTCTCGTACACCTTCTAGTCCGTCCAGGCGTAGGATTTCAAACGCCGCATGGAGTACCTAAGAAAGAAGATATTAGTTTAATTGGAAAACATATAAATAATCAAAGATACTATTTTGCGTTAGCACTTACATCGTCATCCACCCAAGCTGCAAAGGAGGAATGATCTGGTGTTGTCAGGCATTTAAGATACTTCTGCGTTAGAAGTATGTCCTTGATCTTCACCAACTTGGCGGTCTCAGGAGTAGTGTTTACATAGTCAACTACTATATTCTGTGTAACTCGATCTGTTTCTGCCTGAAAATTGATCAAGTCCTCCTTGAGCTGTTTTAGCTGCTGGGCGCTGCTTTTCCCGGGATTCATCTTCTTATTCTGTGTGTACATAATATCGTTACTGTCATGTGTCTGTTGAGATAGAGCTCTTTTCCTTCTGAGCGCGGGGGTGTAAAATTCATATTCCTCGCTCTGAAGGAGTGAAGACTTCTTTTTCTTCCGGCTGTCATGTCTGACACGCCTCCCTATGGAGTCCATGGCATCCATGGACGTATGCTTGACCTTCTGCGATATTTGACTTAAGGTTAGGAATATGGGTTGAGAAAAACGTTTGTTAGCAATTTGGTTAAGATGTGATGCAGACCTCATATTCGGAGGGTAAGTTCTTGCTATCGTCTCTTTCAGTCTTTGACTTCTGGGGGTGTGCATATGTTTTCTTCACCTTCTGCAATGTTGTCATCAAGTTAAGAATATGGTTGAAATAAACCCTTTCCTAGCAATATAGTTCAGACATGTGATGCTGACCTCAGATTGGGAGGGTAAGTTCTTGCTGTCACTCCTAAAACGCTTACCAAATGAGTCCACAGCGTCATCTCTGTCTGTTTTTCCTTTGTGGGGGTCCACAGGTGTTTTTTTACCTTCTGTACAGATGGACAAGTTAGCACTAAGTATGGTTGACAAAAAACATTGTACCAAGATGGAATTCATACCTCAAATTCCCCAGCAAGGTTCTTGTTGGGGTTGCTGTAGACACACTTTGGCACTTCATTTGTACTAGCAGCAACATTCTTTGAGGTTTTCTAGTTCGCACGTTAAAATGAAAAATGGTTAGCATACATTCTGACATGAAGACAGTTAGAAATTTTGTGACATACCTTGATATTATTATCAACTCTCTGACCCTCATTAAAGTCCTTCTGTCCTACTCCAAATCGATGATCCTATTAATGAAAAAATGTTAGTCATGCACTCATCTAGAAGGATGAATTACAACAAAAAAAGAACAAATGCATACATTGAATGCACAAATGAAGTCCTCCAAGCGCATGATGTTTTGCTTCTGGCGCCTTTCTACTCCGTCCAGTTTTGCGGAAATCTCCGAATATTGCTGACACACTATTGCTTTTATCTCTCCCACCTGGGCGAGTACGCAGCCTAGTGTCCCATCGACCTACAAGTTAAGATAAATTAGAACTGATGGTTTCATAAAAATATTTGTACAAACAAATAGTTTCAGCCTAAGAAACGAGTAGTATCATTGTACAAGTTACATAGGACGTACCTCAAAAGTAAACTTTGTAGGCTGATGTGAAGCCTTCGGCATTGGCTTCCAAGGGCGCCTGAGGTCGTCTATCATCTGCAATTTTTTATATATTATGAGTCATTTTGCAAAAATTGAGCAGATGACAACTAGCAACAGTAAGCATATACCTGTCCTACTCCTATGTAGTTCTGCGATATTATTTTGTCGACCTTTGCTGCCTTTTCTTCGTCCCAGTATTGTATCAATGGTTTATCTCGTTGAAGATAGGAAATGGTGCGATCAATATGGTCGACTCGGAATTTCTCATAGAACCAAGTCTGGGAGAGAATTAAAAAGAATACATAATTGACCAATTAAAGAATATCATAGGAAATAATGAGTTTGTACTACCTGCAGTAGTGGGAGATTCCCCTCCAAGTTCACGGCACCGTTCACAAACTTCCTCACACTTGACATTAAGTGGTCAAGAAATAGTTTAGCATAATTTATGGAGTTTATAGTATGTATGTCGATAACAATTCCCAAATATTTGGGATCAACATAGGGTTGTGTCGTTGGGCAAACCAACTTGCCAATGGTGTACAAGACATAAGGCTTCACAAACCGTGGCCTCTCTTCGCCAATCATCTTCTTACGAAGACCTGAAAAGGTTGTTTGTCAAGTATTGTAATTATGAAATTTGTTCCATTATCAAACGAAAAAATAGTTCTGAAAATATCATATACCTTTCAAGGTCACTTTGTTATCTTCAGGATCCTTTAAATCACGCCATAAGTCCTGCACTTCTTTGAACGGAGGAGGGACATAGTCCCTCCCCATGCTGGGCAGGCCTGTGATGTGTTCTACGTCTTGCAAGGTTATTCTCATAGGTACCCCGTGTATCACAAACGCGACAACTTGTGAATCATATGTGCTAGCAATCTTTTGGCACAAAACTCTCCTAACGTTCATTGCGGGAGTCTTCAGAGTTTCGCGAATGGGTCTGTCTAGGACACATCTAGATGTAACATAGTTATGTCACATCTAAGCTGATTTTCACTCTGTTTGTGGTCCATTTTTTTGTCCTAGTTTTTTTTTTGCTTCTTGTTGCTCCATTATATATTTGTGGGTGGTTAGATGTGACATCCTTAAAAAACATCTAGATGTGAATTAGACAAACTGTTCGCGAATTGTCGTTTGACTAGCTATGACATACTGTTCCTGGGTTAGCGACTGGACAAACTCCGAGTACCCGTGCATTGATACAACCTGGGTACCCTGTATGTGCAAAGATTATTTTCAGTGACAAGCCAACAAAAATAAGAGATTTATTGTGAACAAATAATTAAGATTATCATTTAGGCTGTTTATTTGGCTATATGCGGTGTTGTTTTAATTTGCATGCATGTTCTCTTTCTATCTTCAGTAAGAGTAGGCTATGGTGAACGTGCCTACGGATTTTCAGCATATTTTTACTGAGAAATAAAAATATAATTTTACTGTACAAACTATTGAGAAATAAAAATATAACTTTACTGTACTCATTCGTTGACGTACTATATTGCTAGCTAATTAGTTTAAGACGTGCCAGGCTGAAGTAATGATTTGATTAATGTAACTTGTACTTAAGCTAATCTTTTTTATGTAATCTACTGATCTTTTTTTGATGTAATGTAAACAGGATGTAATCGGGATTGTCATTCAAAAAAAAGGAAATCGGGACTGATCTACACAAGAGGCGTCATGTGGATCTATAGTAGGCTATGGTAAATCGGGACTGCTATGTCATGCTGATCTACACGAGTTGATGTACGGGTTCAAT
The DNA here is from genome assembly GCF_003073215.2 of Triticum urartu. Taxonomy (NCBI): domain Eukaryota; kingdom Viridiplantae; phylum Streptophyta; class Magnoliopsida; order Poales; family Poaceae; genus Triticum; species Triticum urartu. The sequence continues at coordinate 104,360,263 of NC_053026.1, read as the reverse complement.
GAGATATGTATACCTTCTTTGCCGACGAGTGTGGCGGCTTCGGTGCACTTGACTTTGTCGATGAAGGTGGGGGCTTTGATGCACGTGACTTGGACTGCTTCGTGACTGACTGTGCAGGCCTGACGGACGCGGCAGGATGATAGGAAGACATATGACGGTGGTGGTGATGGTGATGGCGAGATTGGTTGGTTCTGCTCAAGGTTCAAGGATGGGATTCAAGGAGGGAGGCTGGGCTGTGGTGAGGTTTAGGTTGATGCATACAAAGCATATATATAGGCTGGGTACACGATCGTGTAGGTTACAATCTAGTCATTTATTTCTTGCCGAAGAATAAACCCTTGTTTTGTTTATTGTTGATGGGATTGGAAGTAACTTTCTAGAATCCTTCAAAATTTTCCTATCGAAAATACCACCTCCACAAAATCTTTTGCATGCAGTCCGGTAATGTAGGGCGTGCATGCCTCGTCTCCTTCCGTTGCTAACGATAGCTACCTTTCTGGAAAGGAAACAAAATCGCCGATCGGTTATCTACTTCTGTTAGACTACGTATATGTATCATTTATCTCACCACAAAGGGGCCCCACCTCCCTTCCAATCACGCCCTCACATAATGCGTTCCCTGCACATATTAACACGATGAATAACGTTCTCATATAATGTGTTGCTTTCATTATAAATTGTCAAGGTCGCATTAATTGTGCCCATTGAACGGATGCCCGGACCCACGCAAGTATGAGCTAGTATGAGTTGTTCGAACCCACATGATGCCAAATGTCAGTACGAGTCGTCCAAACCCACAAGTGTCAGTACGGCCGGTCTTGACGGAACTTGTGTTTGGTGTCTGAAGTCGTTCATTTTTTACGTGGGGTCCTCCCTTGGCAATTCGCACATGATGCCAAATTTTGGAATCGTGTCATGCATGGCAGAAGATACACCATGTGGAAACGTGCTGCTTCGGTTAGGACGGAAGGCCAAGTCTCAAAGTGTTTTTTTGGATCCACCAAACAGACCCAAATTTTTTGCACACGCACACAACATGGCAAGCACATATGCCAATTTTCGTTCACACCTAACATTTTATGCAATTTCTATGGTTTTCCGATAAAAAACCGTAAAATATACGCCGGTCGTGATAGAACTTGTGTTTGGTGTCTGAACTCGTTCATTTTTGGCGTGGGTCCTCCCTTGGCAATTCGCACATGATGCCAAATTTTGGAATCGTGTCATGCATGGCAAGAGATACACCATGTGAAAACGTGCTGCTTCGGTTAGGACGGAAGGCCAAGTCTCAAAGTGTTTTTTTGGATCCACCAAACAGACCCAAATTTTTTGCACACGCACACAACATGGCAAGCACATATGCCAATTTTCGTTCACACCTAACATTTTATGCAATTTCTATGGTTTTCCGATAAAAAACCGTAAAATATACGCCGGTCGTGATAGAACTTGTGTTTGGTGTCTGAACTCGTTCATTTTTGGCGTGGGTCCTCCCTTGGCAATTCGCACATGATGCCAAATTTTGGAATCGTGTCATGCATGGCAAGAGATACACCATGTGAAAACGTGCTGCTTCGGTTATGACGGAAGGCCAAGTCTCAAAGTGTTCTTTTGGATCCACCAAACGGACCCAAATTTTTTGCACACGCACACAACAACATGGCAAGCACACATGCCAATTTTCGTTCACATCTAACATTTTATGCAATTTCTATGGTTTTCCGATGAAAAAACCGTAAAATACACGCCAGTCGTGACGGAACTTGTGTTTGGTGTCTGAACTCGTTCATTTTTTGCGTGGGGTACTCTCTTGGAAATTCCCACATGATGCCAAAATTTGTAATCGTGTCATGCATGGCAAGAGATACACCATGTGGAAATGTGCTGCTTCGGTTAGGACGAAAGGCCAAGTCTCAAAGTGTTTTGTTTTTGGATCCACCAAACGGACCCAAATTTTTTGCACACGCACACAACAACATGGCAAGCACACATGCCAATTTTCGTTCACATCTAACATTTTATGCAATTTCTATGGTTTTCCGATGAAAAAACCGTAAAATACACGCCGGTCGTGATGGAACTTGTGTTTGGTATCTGAAGTTGTTCATTTTTTGCGTGGGGTCCTTCCTTGGCAATTCGCACATGATGCCAAATTTTGTAATCGTGTCATGCATGGCAAAAGATACATCATGTGGAAACGTGCTGCTTCGGTTAGGACGGAAGGCCAAGTCTCAAAGTGTTTTTTTGGATCCACTAAACGGAACCAAAGTTTTTGCACACGCACACAACAACATGGCAAGCACACATGCCAATTTTCGTTCACATCTAACATTTTATGCAATTTCTATGGTTTTCCGATGAAAAACCGTAAAATACACGCCGGTCGTGACGGAACTTGTGTTTGGTGTCTGAACTCGAACTCGTTCATTTTTGGCGTGGGGTCCTCCCTTGGCAATTCCCACATGATGCCATATTTTGGAATCGTGTTATGCATGGCAAGAGATACACCACGTGGAAACGTGCTGCTTCGGTTAGGACGGAAGGCCAAGTCTCAAAGTGTTTTTTTATCCACCAAACGGACCCAATTTTTTTGCACACGCACACAACAACATGGCAAGCACACATTCCAATTTTCGTTCACATCTAACATTTTATGCAATTTCTATGGTTTTCCGATGAAAAAACCATAAAATACACGCCGGTCGTGACGGAACTTGTGTTTGGTGTCTGAACTCATTCATTTTTGGCGTGGGGTCCTCCCTTGGCAATTCCCACATGATGCCAAATTTGGAATCGTGTCATGCATGGCAAGAGATGCACCATGCGGAAACGTGCTGCTTCGGTTAGGACGGAAGGCAAAGTCTCAAAGTGTTTTTTTGGATCCACCAAACGGACCCAAATTTTTTGCACACGCACACAACAACATGGCAAGCACACATGCCAATTTTCATTCACATCTAACATTTTATGCAATTTCTATGGTTTTCCGATGAAAAAACCATAAAATACACTCCGGTCGTGACGGAACTTGTGTTTGGTGTCTGAACTCATTCATTTTTGGCGGGGGAGGGGGGGGGGTCCTCCGTTGGCAATTCCCACATGATGCCAAATTTTGGAATCGTGTCATGCATGGCAAGAGATACACCATGTGGAAACGTGCTGCTTCGGTTATGACGGAAGGCCAAGTCTCAAAGTGTTTTTTTGGATCCACCCCAAACGGAACCAAATTTTTTGCACACGCACACAACAACATGGCAAGCACACATGCCAATTTTCGTTCACATCTAACATTTTATGCAATTTCTATGGTTCTTCCATAAAAACCCATAAAATATTGGCCGACAAGAATCAATTTGTTTTTTTGTTTATTTGTATTAATAGTTTTGGCCTTCGTGAATGTTCCTCGTCACACTTTATTTTTCAAAGAAACGTATTGGTTTTATTTTGAGTGAAGTCTGAAACGAACCTTGTGGTTGTAGACGCGGTCGCAAATGAACCCCGACCTTCAAATCCCGGAACTCCATACCCTGAACTATCACTACAAGAAATATGCTCAATTGCAACCGAGCCCCTCCAATATGGATTCATCTAGGACATCCCGCCACCATATGCACGTCTTATGGTCGTTGCCAAAACTCGCAATGAATTTGAAATAGGCCATGGACATGGATCACCAAAGTGAAAAGAATGTCTCTGAGATTCAATCATAAACCGCGACGTTGCTCGAGTTTTTGGTATAATGCCAATTCTTTGTCCCTGTCCCACGAGACTCTCGCCGCCGCCACCTATGGCGGTCGATCCCGGCCGAATCCGGTGGCTGCCAGCAGCGCCCAGCACACCCACGTAATCCCCTCGGCCCGCTCCTCCATCTCCTCCGGCCAGATTCGATGGGCGTGTCCTCCTGCTCACCCCGGGCATAAAAACCAAAGACCAAAACTGAAAAGACCGAGACCGAACCCGAAAAGACCGAATTCGAAAAGACCGAATAGAAAACGGTCTGTGCAAATAGAAGACCGAACTAGTTTCGGTCTGATCGGTCATGCTATGTTTAGGACCGAATAGACCAAATAGACCGATTAATAAAAGCCCATCCCATGGCCCGTCCGGCCAAACCACTAGACCCAACTACAGAGTAGAGTACACGACCTCGCATCCTCACATCCTGATTCACAGAAACCACCAGCAGCCAATCTCTCGTTCTCCAACTACTAACCCTAGCCGCCGCCTGCTGCTTGCCTCGATGCACGCCGCGCCCCCCAGAACAAGGACCGGCGCCCGAGCGGTGGCCCTGGCCGGTGAAGACCGTCGCCCGAGCGGCGGCCCTGGCAGGTGAAGACGGGCGCCACGAGCGGCGGCCCTGAGCCCCTGCGCCGCCGCCAACCCCAACCTCCCGTCGATCGCTCCACCGCCAGAAGTCCGCTGCCGGTGCTCCACCTCCCAAGGACCAGTTCAACCACTACAGTTCGTCACCACTCACCACTACCCGTCCTCTTCCACACGGTTCGTCCGCTGCCGGTGCTCCACCTCCTGAAGACCTGCCCACTTTCGGTTCTCCACATCGCAGCTGAAGGTGAGCTACCCCACCTCTCTGTAAACCTGTGATTCCCACGAAAATAAGCACTCCTGCAGAATGTGTTTTGTAGGCAATACATGCCCTTGCTTTTTGTGCCAAATGTTAGCACTTGGAGACAACAAATAGAACACTGTATTTGTGCTTGTTTTGTGTCAAATGTTAGCAGCTTCAATACTTCAATACTGCATACACAGTAATGCATTTGTGCTTGTTTCCTGAAACTAGATATATACATGGTGTATATTTATGTTGTGATTTGATCAGGTCAATGTTGTTTGACAGACTAATGTCCTCTTTTTTTAGATGTTTTCTGAACATGATGAGGAACTGAATGAGAATGAAGATGCATTTATGAGTGTAGAGGCAGATGCAGAAGCAGGAGACAAATCTGTCTTACATAGTATTATTGACGATGAAGTTGTCGAAGGTGCCAATCTAGAAGCTGCTCAAGATGACAAGCCAATTGAAGCTGAATCATGAATCTTCTTACTTTGTGTCATATGAATCTTGTTACTTGCTCTCAAATGTAAACATGTACTGGTACTGTGTTACTTGCTGTTGCATATAAACATGTATTGGTACTTTCTGCCCTCAAATATAAACATGTATTGGTACTTTCTGTCCCATGCTCTGTCCTCCTCTGCTCTGTTCAATTCCCCTGTCTTATAAACTTCAGTTTTTTGAACAGCATGGGTTCAGACAGTAGCACGACGACCCAACATCTCAATTCCTGCGTGTATTGCTGGGAGAGTATGGAAGCTAGGGGATGATGTTGCAGCATTATGTACAGATGGAGATGTTGTTGGGGAACGTAGTAATTTCAAAATTTTCCTACGCACACGCAAGATCATGGTGATGCATAGCAACGAGGGGAGAGTTTGATCTACGTACCTTATAGATCAACAACGGAAGCGTTTGGTTGATGTAGTCTTACGTCTTCACGGTCCGACCGATCAAGCACCGAAACTACGGCACCTCCGAGTTTTAGCACACGTTCAGCTCGATGACGATCCCCGGACTCCGATCCAGCAAAGTGTCGGGGAAGAGTTCCGTCAGCACGACGGCGTGGTGACGATCTTGATGTACTACTGCTGCAGGGCTTCGCCTAAGCACCGCTACAATATTATCGAGGACTATGGTGGCTGGGGGCGCCGCACACGGCTAAGGAATAGATCACGTGGATCAACTTGTGTCCATGGGATGCCCCTTGCCTCAGTATATAAAGGATGGAGGAGGAGGAGGCCGGCCAAGGAGAGGCGCGCCAGGATGTGGAGTCCTACTAGGACTCCAAGTCCTAGTAGGAGTCCACCAAGAGGGGAGGAAGGGAGAAGGAAGTGGAGGAGAAGGAAAGGTGGCCGGCCCCCTTTTCCCTAGTCCAATTCGGACTAGAGGGGAGGGGGGCGCAGCAGCCCCTTGGCCCTTTCTCCTCTTCCCACTACCCATCAAGGCCCATTGCTTCTCCCGTAACTACCCGGTACTCCGAAAAATACCCGAATCACTCGGAACCTTTCCGATGTCCGAATATAGTCGTCCAATATATCGATCTTTACGTCTCGACCATTTCGAGACTCCTCGTCATGTCCCCGATCTCATCCGGGACTCCGAACTCCTTCTATACATCAAAACTCATAAACTCATAATATAACTGTCATCGAAACCTTAAGCGTGCGGACCCTACGGGTTCGAGAACAATGTAGACATGACCGAGACACGTCTCCGGTCAATAACCAATAGCGGGACCTGGATGCCCATATTGGCTCCTACATATTCTACGAAGATCTTTATCGATCAGACCGCATAACAACATACGTTGTTCCCTTTGTCATCGGTATGTTACTTGCCCGAGATTCGATCGTCGGTATCCAATACCTAGTTCAATCTCGTTACCGGCAAGTCTCTTTACTCGTTCTGTAATACATCATCCCGCAACTAACTCATTAGTTGCAATGCTTGCAAGGCTTAAGTGATGTGCATTACCGAGAGGGCCCAGAGATACCTCTCCGACAATCGGAGTGACAAATCCTAATCTCGAAATACGCCAACCCAACATGTACCTTTGGAGACACCTGTAGAGCTCCTTTATAATCACCCAGTTACGTTGTGACGTTTGGTAGCACACAAAGTGTTCCTCCGGCAAACGGGAGTTGCATAATCTCATAGTCATAGGAACATGTATAAGTCATGAAGAAAGCAATAGCAACATACTAAACGATCGGGTGCTAAGCTAATGAAATGGGTCATGTCAATCAGATCATTCAACTAATGATGTGATCCCGTTAATCAAATAACAACTCTTTGTCCATGGTTAGGAAACATAACCATCTTTGATTAATGAGCTAGTCAAGTAGAGGCATACTAGTGACACTTTGTTTGTCTATGTATTCACACAAGTATTATGTTTCCGGTTAATACAATTCTAGCATGAATAATAAACATTTATCATGATATAAGGAAATAAATAATAACTTTATTATTGCCTCTAGCGCATATTTCCTTCAGTCTCCCACTTGCACTAGAGTCAATAATCTAGTTCACATCGCCATGTGATTTAACAGCAATAGTTCACATCACCATGTGATTAACACCCATAGTTCACATCGATATGTGATCAACACCCAAAGGGTTTACTAGAGTCAGTAATCTAGTTCACATCGCTATGTGATTAACACCCAAAGAGTACTAAGGTGTGATCATGTTTTTCTTGTGAGATAATTTTAGTCAACGGGTCTGTCACATTCAGATACGTAAGTATTTTGCGAATTTCTATGTCAACAATGCTCTGCACGGAGCTACTCTAGCTTATTGCTCCCACTTTCAATATGTATCTAGATTGAGACTTAGAGTCATCCAGATCTGTGTCAAAACTTGCATCGACGTAACTTTTTACGACGAACCTTTTTGTCACCTCCATAATTGAGAAATATTTCCTTATTCCACTAAGGATAATTTTGACCGCTGTCCAGTGATCTACTCTTAGATCACTATTGTATTCCCTTGCTTAACAAAGTGTAGGGTATACAATAAATCTGGTACACAGCATGGCATACTTTATAGAACCTATGACTGAGGCATAGGGAATGACTTTCATTCTCTTTCTATCTTCTGCCGTGGTCGGGCTTTGAGTCTTACTCAACTTCACACCTTGTAACACAGGCAAGAAACTTTTTCTTTGACTATTCCATTTTGAACTACTTCAAAATCTTGTCAAGGTATGTACTCATTGAAAAACTTATCAAGCGTCTTGATCTATCTCTATAGATCTTTATACTCAATATGTAAGCAGCTTTACCGAGGTCTTTCTTTGAAAAACTCCTTTCAAACACTCCTTTATGCTTTGCAGAATAATTCTACATTATTTCCGATCAACAATATGTCATACACATATACTTATCAGAAATGATGTAGTGCTCCCACTCACTTTCTTGTAAATACAGGCTTCACCGCAAGTCTGTATAAAACTATATGCTTTGATCAACTTATCAAAGCGTATATTCCAACTCCGAGATTCTTGCACCAGTCCATAGATGGATCGCTGGAGCTTGCTTATTTAGTTAACACCTTTAGGATCGATAAAACCTTCTAGTTGCATCGTATACAACTCTTCTTTAGTAAATCCATTAAGGAATGCAGTTTTGTTTATCCATTTGCTAGATTTCATAAAATGCGGCAATTGCTAACATGATTCGGACAGACTTAAGCATAGATACGAGTGAGAAAATCTCATCGTAGTCAACACCTTGAACTTGTTGAAAACCTTTTGCGACAATTCTAGCTTTGTAGATAGTAACACTACTATCAGCGTCCGTCTTCCTCTTGAAGATCCATTTATTTTTTATGGCTTGCCGATCATCGGGCAAATCCATCAAAGTCCATACTTTGTTCTCATACATGGATCATATCTCAGATTTCATGGCCTCAAACCATTTCGCGGAATCTGGGCTCATCATCGCTTCCTCATAGTTCGCAAGTTCGTCATGGTCTAGTAACATGACTTCCAGAACAGGATTACCGTACCACTCTGGTGCGGATCTCACTCTGGTTTACCTATGAGATTTGGTAGTAACTTGATTTGAAGTTACATGATCATCATCATTAGCTTCCTCACTAATTGGTGTAGTAGTCACAGGAACAGATTTCTGTGATGAACTACTTTCCAATAAGGGAGCAGGTACAGTTACCTCATCAAGTTCTACTTTCCTCCCACTCACTTCTTTCGAGAGAAACTCCTTCTCTAGAAAAACTCCGAATTTAGCAACAAAAGTCTTGCCTTCGGATCTGTGATAGAAGGTGTACCCAACAGTCTCCTTTGGGTATCCTATGAAGACATATTTCTCCGATTTGGGTTTGAGCTTATTAGGATGAAACTTTTTCATATAAGCATCACAACCCCAAACTTTAAGAAACGACAACTTTGGTTTCTTGCCAAACCACAGTTCAGATTGTTGTCGTCTGAACGGACTTAGATGGTGCCCTATTTAACGTGAATGCAGCTGTCTCTAATGCATAACCCCAAAACGATAGTGGTAGATCGGTAAGAGACATCATAGATCGCACTATATCTAATAAAGTACGGTTATGACGTTCGGAAACACCATTACACTATGGTGTTCCAGGTGGCGTGAGTAGTGAAACTATTTCACATTGTTTTAACTGAAGGCAAACTCGTAACTCAAATATTTTACCTCTGCGATCATATCGTAGAAATTTTTATTTTCTTGTTACGATGATTCTCCACTTCACTCTGAAATTCTTTGAACTTTTCAAATGTTTCAGACTTGTGTTTCATCAAGTAGATATACTCATATCTGCTCAAATCATCTGTGAAGATCAGAAAATAATGATACTTGTCGCGAGCCTCAATATTCATCGGACCACATACATCAGTATGTATGATTTCCAACAAATCTGTTGCTCGCTCCATTGTTCCGAAGAACAGAGTTTTAGTCATCTTGCCCATGAGGCATGGTTCTCAAGCATCAACTGATTCATAATCAAGTGATTCCAAAAGCCCATCAGCATGGAGTTTCTTCATGCGCTTTACACCAATATGACCTAAACAGCAGTGCCATAAATAAGTTGCACTATCATTATTAACTTTGCATCTTTTGGTTTCAATATTATGAATATGTGTATCACTACGATCGAGATCCAATGAACTTGTTTCATTGGGTGTATGACCATCGAAGGTTTTATTCATGTAAACAGAACAACAATTATTCTCTGACTTTAATGAATAACCATATTGCAATAAACATGATCAAATCATATTCATGCTCAACGCAAAAACCAAATAACACTTATTTAGGTTCAACACTAATCCCGAAAGTATAGGGGAGTGTGCGATGATGATCATATCAATCTTGGAACTACTTCCAACACACATCGTCACTTCACCCTTAACTAGTCTCTGTTTATTCTGCAACTCCCGTTTCGAGTTACTAATCTTAGTAACTGAACTAGTATCAAATACTGAGGGGTTGCTATAAACACTAGTAAAGTACACATCAATAACATGTATATCAAATATACTTATGTTCACTTTGCCATCCTTCTTATCTGCCAATCACTTGGGGTAGTTCCGCTTTCGGTGACCATTCCCTTTGCAGTAGAAACACTTAGTCTCAGGCTTAGGACCAGACTTGGGCTTCTTCACTTGAGCAGAAACTTGCTTGCCGTTCTTCTTGAAGTTCCCCTTCTTCCCTTTGCCCTTTTGTTGAAACTAGTGGTCTTGTCTACCATCAACACTTGATGTTTTTCTTGATTTCTACCTTCGTTGATTTCAGCATCACGAAGAGCTTGGGAGTTGTTTCCGTTATCCCTTGCATATTATAGTTCATCACGAAGTTCTACTAACTTGGTGATGGTGACTAGAGAATTCTGTCAATCACTATCTTATCTGGAAGGTTAACTCCCACTTGATTCAAGCGATTGTAGTACCCAGACAATCTGAGCACATGCTCACTAGTTGAGCGATTCTCCTCCATCTTTTAGCTATAGAACTTGTTGGAGACTTCATATCTCTCAACTCGGGTATTTGCTTGAAATATTAACTTCAACTCCTGGAACATCTCATATGGTCCATGACGTTCAAAACGTCTTTGAAGTCCCGATTCTAAGCCGTTAAGCATGGTGCACTTAAACTATCAAGTAGTCATCATATTGAGCTAGCCAAACGTTCATAACGTCTGCATCTGCTCCTGCAATAGGTCTGTCACCTAGGAGTGCATCAAGGACGTAATACTTCTGTGCAGCAATGAGGATAAACCTCAGATCACGGATCCAATCCGCATCATTGCTACTAACATCTTTCAACACAATTTTCTCTAGGAACATATCAAAATAAACATATGAAAGCTACAACACGAGCTATTGATCTACAACATAGATAAGCTAATACTACCAGGACTAAGTTCATGATAAATTAAAGTTCAATTAATCATATTACTTAAGAACTCCCACTTAGATAGACATCCCTCTAATCCTCTAAGTGATCACGTGATCCAAATCAACTAAACCATAACCGATCATCACGTGAGATGGAGTAGTTTTCAGTGGTGAACATCATTATGTTGATCATATCTACTATATGATTCACGCTCGACCTTTCGGTCTCCGTGTTCCGAGGCCATATCTGCATATGCTAGGCTCGTCAAGTATAACCCGAGTATTCTGCGTGTGCAAAACTGGCTTGCACCCGTTGTAGATGGACGTAGAGCTTATCACACCCGATCATCACGTGGTGTCTGGGCACGACGAACTTTGGCAACGGTGCATACTCAGGGAGAACACTTCTTGATAATTTAGTGAGAGATCATCTTATAATGCTACCGTCAAACTAAGCAAAATAAGATGTATAATAGATAAACATCATATGCAATCAAAATATGTGACATGATATGGCCATCATCATCTTGCTTCTTTGATCTCCATCTCCAAAGTACTGACATGATCTATATCATCACCGGCATGACACCATGATCTCCATCATCTTGATCTATATCAATGTGTCGTCACGTGGTCATCTCGCCAACAATTGCTCTTGCAACTATTTCTATCGCATAGCGATAAAGTAAAGCAATTATTGGACGCTTGCATCTTATGCAATATAGAGACAACCATAAGGATTTTGCCAGTTGCCGATAACTTCAACAAAACATGATCATCTCATACAACAACTTATATCTCATCACGTCTTGACCATATCACATCACAACATGCCCTGCAAAAACAAGTTAGACGATCCTCTACTTGAGTTGTTTTGTCAGCAGATGATTTTTACACCGAGGTCCGGCTTTACGGGGCGATATTAATCGATGAACCAAGGTTCTTATTACCGTAACGCAATTGAGGAGTCGGTCAAAACCAGCGAGTAGCGTTTTGTTGTCACAGTATGGTTGCTGTGTTTTTAGGATCACTCTTCGCAAAGACGACGGGCTTGGATCAGTGCGGGTAAGATGCTCCACCTTCGCAGGTATACGAACAGTAAATGGATATGTTGAGACATACTAGTCACACGCTACGACGCTCTAAGCTAGACCTTGTTGCGAAGAAGCTGATAGTCGATGAGTGAAGAGTACACAGCTCTGAGCGTAAGCGTATCACCGCGTAATGCTCCGCGTCGTGGGCGCTTCAGCACACATACAGAGATACGTCGAGCGCTCGTTTGATGTAGAGCACTAGGTTTATCACAGAGAGGATGAAAGGTGTTGACAGAGCCTTCGTAGAGACGGCAGGTACTGAGCACTTATGTTTCTGTCTTGCGAGCCAATCGCAACTCGCTGGTCATAGCCTGGGACAATCGTTTGTTTGATATCTATCTCAAAACGATGATGCATTCAACGGAAAAAAGCGCGAACCATACAGCTTGAGCGTACGAGTGAATGTGGACGCAGCGTGAAATAGTTATTGTTTTGTGGTTTTGAATCTTTGTATGTAATTTCTAAATATTTTTTCTTCTTACATTGCACACTGTTCTAATTTTTTTTTTTTTTTTTTTTTTTTTTTTTTGTTTTTTTTTTTCAGATCTATTGGTTGATTTTTTCATAGCAACGAGTGGTGTATGTATGTTTTTGTGATCTTATCTGTTATCCGTTGTTTTTAGATTTTCAACAAAGGAAGCGTTTTGGGTTTGATTTGTATGTTCATTTACTGTTCTTTCTATTCTGGTCTCTTCGATTTTTTGGAGCGGGCGTTGTTTTTGGAATTTTATTTTTTTTTTTTTGTATTCTAATGTCGACTCTGTTTTTGAAATCTTTACGTGCAATCCTTTTTTCTCTGTATGTTTTTAGCATACACGTTTCAGCTCGATGACTGTATCCTCTGACTCTCGTTATCCAGCAATAGTGTCGGGGAAGATTTTCCAGTCATGCACGTACGGTCGTGGTGTCGATCTTGAGTGTACTACTGTCTGCATATTTTTTTTTGGGTTTCTTCGCATCTAAGCACTCTGCTATCTCTATTTCTATTTATTTATGGGATCGAGGACTAGTGCTGAGCTGGTGTGGCGGACCGGTCGTACTTCTTACAGGCCTCATAGAGGATAGTTTAATAATTATGCCACGATGGACCTCAGTATCATTGATAAACTTTGTGATTCAAATGTTCAGTTTACTAAAGGGGGTGCTCAGGCCTAATCCTCAGTATATCGAAACGTAAAGGGGAGATGTGCACGAAGGAAGGAGGAAGAGGCGCTCACAAGGTCAATAGGTGGCCGGCCAGGATGTGGAGTCCTACTAGGACTCCAAGTCCTAGTAGGAGTCCACCAAGAGGGGAGGAAGGGAGAAGGAAGTGGAGGAGAAGGAAAGGTGGCCGGCCCCCTTTTCCCTAGTCCAATTCGGACTAGAGGGGAGGGGGGCGCAGCAGCCCCTTGGCCCTTTCTCCTCTTCCCACTAAAGCCCATCAAGGCCCATTGCTTCTCCCGTAACTACCCGGTACTCCGAAAAATACCCGAATCACTCGGAACCTTTCCGATGTCCGAATATAGTCGTCCAATATATCGATCTTTACGTCTCGACCATTTCGAGACTCCTCGTCATGTCCCCGATCTCATCCGGGACTCCGAACTCCTTCGGTACATCAAAACTCATAAACTCATAATATAACTGTCATCGAAACCTTAAGCGTGCGGACCCTACGGGTTCGAGAACAATGTAGACATGACCGAGACACGTCTCCGGTCAATAACCAATAGCGGGACCTGGATGCCCATATTGGCTCCTACATATTCTACGAAGATCTTTATCGGTCAAACCGCATAACAACATACGGTCCACGTTGTTCCCTTTGTCATCGGTATGTTACTTGCCCGAGATTCGATCGTCGGTATCCAATACCTAGTTCAATCTCGTTACCGGCAAGTCTCTTTACTCGTTCGTAATACATCATCTCGCAACTAACTCATTAGTTGCAATGCTTGCAAGGCTTATGTGATGTGCATTACCGAGAGGGCCCAGAGATACCTCTCCGACAATCGGAGTGACAAATCCTAATCTCGAAATACGCCAACCCAACATGTACCTTTGGAGACACCTGTAGATCTCCTTTATAATCACCCAGTTACGTTGTGACGTTTGGTAGCACACAAAGTGTTCCTCCGCAAACGGGAGTTGCATAATCTCATAGTCATAGGAACATGTATAAGTCATGAAGAAAGCAATAGCAACATACTAAACGATCGGGTGCTAAGCTAATGGAATGGGTCATGTCAATCAGATCATTCAACTAATGATGTGATCCCGTTAATCAAATAACAACTCTTTGTCCATGGTTAGGAAACATAACCATCTTTGATTAACGAGCTAGTCAAGTAGAGGCATACTAGTGACACTTTGTTTGTCTATGTATTCACACATGTATTATGTTTCCGGTTAATACAATTCTAGCATGAATAATAAACATTTATCATGATATAAGGAAATAAATAATAACTTTATTATTGCCTCTAGGGCATATTTCCTTCAAGATGTAGGTGCTGGTGCATTGCATGTGGAAATGCAGAAGAGAACTGAACAAACTGCAGGGTATGGTGGTGTTGCTGCATCAGTTAGTGACAATTTACTTAGGAAAGGGTGGATGTTGGTGTGTGGCATTCTGATATTTGTATCAGGTTTAGTTCTAGGGATGATCTTATCCTAGTTCATTTGCTACTGATCTTATCCACAAATGGTTGTGAGGCAATGTAATGTATGTTGCCAGGAAATGTACTGAATGAAATTCAGTTTGCAGAATTTGCCAAGCAATGTACTGAATATCTGAAAGGCAGTGTACTGAATCCAGTTTGCAAAAAAATTCAGGCAATGTACTGTATTTTGAAAGGCAATGTACTGAATTCAGTTTGGAAAAATTGTGAGGAAATGTACTGAATTTTAAACAAATAGTGTACTTGATTTAGTTTGCAATTTTTTTTCAGGTTTGAAGTGTCATTTTGTACAGCAACAAATAAATTGTACGCAATGTAAAAGAGCAACATTTACTCATAGAGAATGTTCACAGTAATGAACTGAAATTATCTGAAGCCATGCTCACTTTTGACAGCAATAAAATAAACTGAATCAAGCTGTTTTTTGCCAGCAACAATATAAACTGAACCCATGCTCATTTTTGGCAGCAGCAAAATAAACTGAACCAATGCTCACTTTTGACAGCAAAAAAATAAAGTGAACCCATGCTCATTTTTGGCAGAATTCAAATAGAACATGTTCGCAGGTTTAGTTCCCATAGCATTTAGCATAGCACATAATCACAAGTTCACAAGGACACACACATCCAATAGCTCTGATGATAACTTCCATAGTACAAATATAACTCTGATGATAAATTCCATAGTAAAAAATTGAATGTATAACACTTGTGACCAATAATTCGACAGAATAATGGCAAACAAAAAGTGGATTTATTATCATCTTTTCTTTGTCCCCCTTGTCATCTTTGTCTGTCTACTTAGACTTTCCAGCCGTTTTCCTATACAAACTCAAATAAATTAACATGGTATTGACAAAGGGTTTAACATGTACTTCTGAAAATGCATAAACTTACTTGAAAGGTCTTTTGTTCTTAGCACACACTTCGTCATTGTTCTCTTTTCTCTTTCTCCCCCGAGTCATCATAATAACTTCAGTCACCTTTGCTGAAGCTTTCCTGTGTAGTGCAAAACATTGTTTAAATTGCACATATTAACATGCTTCAACAATAGTTCGACTTGCACAAGTACAGTAGACAAGATACACGAAATTTCTTAAAAACTTACTTCACCGGTTTCCTCTTCTTAGCACGATCCTCTTCTTCTGCCGCCTCTTCTTCTTCTTCTTCTTCTTCTTCTTCTACTTCTTCCACAGTATTGTTCACTTTTTTCTTCCTCCCCCTACTCAACTGACCATGAACTTTCCTGCAAAAAGTAAACCATATTGACAGGCTGCAACCAAGAAATGAACATATGCAGTACACATCACAATGACCAAACACTTACTTCAATGTTTTCTTTTTTGCTTTCAAATTCTCCAGGAATGGCTTCAACCTCTTATTCGATTCTTTGGCTGGTCTGCCTTTGGGATTTATTATTGGTTTAGGGTCTTGAACTTGATCTATAAACCATTGCCGCGCCCCAGAAAAATACGCCGGCATAGGAACAAATGATGGTGTGCCAGTATTCACATCATTTCTGTTGCCCTCGTCCAATATGCTCCTCAGGTACTCCATCACCTTTTTTGACTTCATTTCGCTAGCTGAGGCCGTGAATAAAGCCTCGCTAGCCATATTGCGCAGTTCATGGTACTTATCCATCTGTTCTGACCATACATGTGTATTGGCACTCCTCACAGAACCGAAAGCAGGCTTGGCTTGCATTGTCCATCTAGCCTTCACACAACATGCGGGGATGGTGCATATCCCATTGTACTTCAGAACACAAAATATATGAGCACATGGAAAATCCTCGCTTTCCATCTTCCTACATCCACAATATGCACTTTCCATCTTAGATCCATCAAAAATACATATGACATGGAACCTAACATGCACCGACTCTTTGCGAGCAACTCCATAGCTAACCAAACCAGTGTCCTCTTCCACCTCAAGAACATTCCATCTTGATAAGTTGACAATCTCGGCCTTTACCTTACTGAACATAACAGGGGTATAAATAGATGACGCACTTATCTCAAGTGGGTCGGCAGTCAATCTAGTGAAGGGGATTGTGTGCGAAGCTACATCGTCCAATGCTGCTTCATTCCGACGCAAAACTGACACACAGTATTCAACGTGTTGCACAAGATCAACGAGTTTCATTCTCCTATTCAGGTGCACATGAAGCCTCGAGTTTAGAGACTCACTCCTCTGATTACTCAACATCCCTAGGAAATACCTTTCCTTTTTATATGCTACAGACCACTTCTCTCTCAGCTCGTACATCATGTGAATCCATGCATCTCCATGGCATAGTAAATAAATTTCCTAAATTCCTTAAGCTTTTCCTTTCGGAGGTGAAGCACCATATTCTGCTCGATATGCCAGCTGCACAGACGGTGATATGTGCTAGGCCAGACTGATGATATGGCTTTGGCCATTGAAGCGTTGCCGTCTGTGATCGCTGAAATGGGATGCTTCTGGTGCATTGCCTCCAAAAAAACCTGAAGCAGCCACTCATATGAGTCAGCCGATTCGCCGGATACAAGACCAACCCCAAACTCGACTGTGCTGCGGTGATGGTTCAACCCCACAAATGGAACAAACGGCAACCTATATTTGTTTGACCGGTATGTGCTGTCAAACACCACCACACCACCAAATGCAACATAGTCCAAGCGAGATTGGGCGTCTGCCCAGAATATGTTCTGCAGATGCCCATCATTGTCTGTGGTGTATCTGTAAAAAAAATCTGGGTCTTTCATCTGTTGT
This sequence comes from Triticum urartu, assembly GCF_003073215.2. Lineage (NCBI taxonomy): Eukaryota > Viridiplantae > Streptophyta > Magnoliopsida > Poales > Poaceae > Triticum > Triticum urartu. Next base: position 104,342,799 of record NC_053026.1, on the reverse strand, counting down.
GCTGTCATGTAGTTCAGCATAAACTGAGCATCGCTACCTTCTATCTTTTTCTTCTTCTCCAATGCGACATGGTTATACAGATCGCGAGATATAAATCCAGCCTTGCCGAAACTACCAGCCTGCTTCTTCATCACATCCATTATATGATGTGTGCGAAGTCCACCAACCGAGTACTCAATGACATCCGCCTTCTGTGGGTCGTTCAGGCCACGATGAGACCACAGGAAAGGTGACAACTCAGGATTTATGAGTGGATGGCTATGTTGGTCAACAAAATTCTTTACAAACCACAACCCAGTGCTTGCTTGAAGCTCAACCTACAAAAGAGCAGGACAACCACACCGAGAGAGTGCCCTTGGCGTCCATTTCTTGTCGGTTTCATCAAAGTGCTTTACGTCACGATATCCTTGTTTGCAGCACACAAACGTCCTCCGGTATGCATTTTCCTTGTTTCCCTTATATTTAAGACCGCCCTTTCTAACACCAAACCCTTTGCTCTTCGCATACGCTAAGTAGAACTTGTACGCTTCGTTCTCACTTTTAAATGTCTGCCTGACCATCGAGCCGTACTCCATAAATTCATCTATCGAGATGCCTTCACCAGCCATGCCGATATCCTGCCATAAGAAACAGCAAAACCTGTTACATATTTACATGAAAGAAAATACGCTGGAACTAAAACATATTAATTATACATTGTCAACGATTATCATCTGTAACTGAACCAATAATCTCTGACATCCTTACTAGTTTCCTGAGAAGCCAAGAATCCTACTGGCCATAGTAATTTAACCCATCGTTTTCATGTTCCCAGAAATTTGTATTATGTTCTTGTAAGAAGTAACATGCATCCCACAATATCAAACACATAATCTGAGAGCATTTTACTCACAGTACAAGAACTAGAAACCTCACACACACTACTAATTCAGCATCCACACGCACAGAAAACCCAGCAGCCGTTTTTGAATTGGTATTGCATGCACAGCCAGCATCCATGTGCGCCCAGCTATGGTGTTTGGGGAGAACCAGAGGCAACGTACCTATGCGAGGGATCACGACGCGTGGAGGAACCGATCTCGGGCGTCGTCAGAAGATTCTGCGACGGAGATAGAGGGCCGCCGGGCGACGCGGGCCGGCTGGGCCGTTGAAGATCTTGGGGCTCGTCCAAGATCTTGCGGCGGCGACCGCAGGGCGGGAGACGGAGCGGCCGCCCAAGTGCGACTCAGGCAAAAGCGACCGATGGGCGGGGGAAGAAGCGACCGCGGGGGGGGGGGGAGGAGAGGCGGCCCCTGTGCGACGGAGCGATCCGCAGGGCGGGAGAAGGAGAGGCAGCCCCTGTGCCACGACTGCCGGGCAGATAGGCGGCGGCACAAAACGCACGAGAAGACCTATGAACAGATACGACAATTCTATTCCAGCTGTGAGTACGTACGATTCTATTCCAGCTGTGAGTACGTACGATTCCAATCACTGCAATTACCCATGTTAAAAATTAATAACATTATCATTAAGAAAGGACTAATCTACCCTTACATCCAATTACTAAAATGTCCTCAAGAGAAAAAATAGGGATCAATAATGAACATTGGATCACCTATATACTACCCACTATTTACAGGAGTATGATGCACCGTAAAATGTCATAAAATGTCTCAAAGGAAATCGGTGGAGACAACACTAGGGTGGAGAGTGTCGAGTGATATGGAGGAGCCGCACGAGAGGTATTTTTGTTGAGAAGACGACAAGCTGCCTAATTTTTTTTCAGGAATTAAACCGGCTGAGGGTTGTGCTAGGTGTGGCTTAACTCCTCAAAAGGTAATATTTTGAGTTGAACACTTTTGATGGTTCGGCTAGAGATGCTCCAAGGATAGAGTGGGAAGGCCATGGAATCCACAGAGGCAGGCGATCGACACAGCGAAGTTGAGCATGCAACTTTTGCCAAGGTAGATAGGAAACATCAACTTGGCAAGGCCAAACTCACCAACTTCGCCAGGGCACAACACATGCATCAACCAGACGAAGCCAGCCCTACTAACTTTGCTAAGGCACAAGATAGACCAGATCGGCCTGGCAAAACCAACCCTGCCAACTTCGTCAAGGCATGGGATTACATGCTGTTGAGGGTATGCTCGTGAATGTTTCTTTAGGGTTACGGTTAGTGATCGGGATCTCTATAATAGCTAAGCGGGCTAGCACATTTTGCGAAAAATACAATATAAAGAGAGAATAGAAAAGGATGATCCCATCTAGAATGTTTTTGGCAAGTTATCCGTAGACCGTTCAGAATGCCATCACCGTCAAGGTTGGTACACCCCCTTGCACCCTTGGTGAGGCCATAGGTTGAATAGGGGGCATCTCAGCTTAATTGTCTCGGATGTTCTCGGTGACAAAATTAATAATCTGCAGTCTAATGGTAAAATGAAAATCTCATCATCAGTTTTAAGGAGATCATTTTTCTTTCATTTTCATACACATGTAATTTAGCTAACCGTTGATCCTAATTGGCAGGGTACTGCACGTTTATCACTAGGAAGCCCTGCTCGAGGTATCAATATGACAGACCATGTGTTATTCGAATTCAAACTTTGCATACGGATTGAAGACGAACCTGACGAGGGGCCAAAAGAGGAGCTTCTAATTGAAGGGTGTACTGAGTTGAGCAATATGTTCAGACCATCATTTGTTGAAACCCAACGTCTTTATGGAGAGAAGTGTGGATTGGACCTGAAGTTTGCCATACTGAACAGCGCAGTTCAAGCAAAGATTGATGTTGAGATAGTTTACGCTCCTGCATGTGGCCTTATCCTGAATCTGTATGCCAAGACGAGTGGCTTCAGGGATATTATCCGCCTATTTCATGGACGTTCAAAAGCCGGCGGTAGATTCAGTTCTGTTGTGGGTGTTTTGATAGATAGCTACCTTGATGTTTGCGTTGAAGGGTCTTCCAGAGAGGGTCTTTGTCAGAGGTCGCCTCAAGACGGTTGTGGTCTGTCAGCGCTAGTACCCTACCACTGACAAGCATCAAGGATGGAGAGGCTGGGCCATCGACTGACTGAAGTGGCGGTGGACTGTTGGGCCAACATACCTGTCGTGAGGCCCATGTAATAGGGAGGGGTATAATACCCAGTTTGGCTAGCGGTGGAAGGCAGCGAGTGTAATCAGATCTCGATCCCCTCCTTCCTCAAGTTCTTCCTTCCTCTCCAAGCTGTATCTCTCCTCTCCAATTCTCCTCTCCAATTCCTCTCAACTACTTGTAACCATGAATTCGTATACTTGATTGTGAGCAGAGAGTTCTGTCCATCACAGTTGGTATCAGATTTGGGTCGATCGGTGGCGGGATCGGGCTCGGCGGCGGTCGGGTTGGGTTCTCTCGTAAAATTCCCGTCCGCTAGCTGGGTCTGTGGCGGCGGTGTGTGGCTGTAGTTCCGGTGCGGCACGGGCGGCGTTTCAGGGCGACGGAGATTTATTCGGCAGCGGATCGAGCGTGACTCACGGTTGCACACAGATCTCCTGTGTGTGTGAAATCCCGGTGAAGCTGCTTGATTGGCGCTGCAGGGCGGCGGCAAGGAGTCGGTTGCAGAGGAAAGAGTTAGCGGCTGCTGTAAAACTCTCTGGTACTCGCCGATTCGTGGTAGGCGGTGAAGCTGGCGACTGCGGCACCCCCCAAGCCTAATCAGCAGACGCGTCTCGTGGTGGACGCCATGGAGACGATCGAGGCTCGGGTTGGTGAGCAGTTGCAGATGCTACAGAACATGGGCGACAAGTTGAGTAAGCTCGATGATCTCTTTCGCCGGTTGGATTCCTTTGATCAACAGTTTGCAGCAAGTAGAGCAGATGCATATCGTGCAGAATAATGTCAGTCTCATGATGAAATCGATTGGAGAAATCAGACAGGAGCAGGCAGCGGCTGCTCGAGAATTGGGTTCTAAGCAATCCCCTCAGGGTTCGTTGGCAGGCGATGGAATCCTGGGTACGCCACCGCAGCAGGGGCGCCCACCCGTTCCACATGTTCCACCACCAGTGTTTGTACCTCACACTGTACATCACGAAGCAGAGCATTCGGGGATAGAGCTCCAGTCGAAGAAAACATGGATGCCGAAGATGGATTTCCCTCGCTTTGAAGGGGAAGATGTCCGCATTTGGCTTGATGGGTGTGAGGCGTATTTTTCTCTGTATGCTATTCCTGAGGAATTCAAGGTCACTTCAGCTACATTGCATCTGTCAGGTGATGCAGCCAATTGATTTCATGCTTACAAGGCCTTGCATCAATGGCCATGCTGGAATGAGTTTCGGGTGGCTGTCATGCAGGAGTTTGATTTGAATGTCCATCGCACAAAGATGCGAGCTCTTCTGTTACTCAAGCAATCTGGATCAGTAGCAGAGTACAAAAGGGAGTTCACCCAGTTGGTGTATCAACTTCTGTTATATGAACCGACAGTGAGTGACACATTCCTGGTGACACGGTTCATCTTAGGCCTCAAAGAGGAACTCCGGGCTGCTGTGGATATGCAGATACCAGCCAACGTCAGTGAAGCAGTGTCGTATGCACTTATCCAGGAAGAGATTGTCCAACGTGCTCGCTCCAATAGAAGTGTTGGCAACAGACATGCATTCTTCAAGCCTGACACTCGTCTAAACACACCACCTGCTGGAGAGTTGTGGAAGGCAAGACAACTGAAGGAGTATAGGCGCACTAATGGCCTGTGTTTCAGTTGCGGTGAAAAATACACACCGGGTCATATTTGTGTGAAGCCACCTACTCCTACTGCAGTCATGGCCATGACTAGTGCAGCTGAAGCCATTTTGTCGGATGAAATACTTGATGTAGTAGAAGAACAAGAAACTGCTTTGCAAGAAATGCACTTGTCTGTCAATGCCTTGTCTGGAGCTGATCACCCTAGAACCATTCGCTTGCGAGCTCTTATTGGCAACCAGGTGGTGTTAATCCTTTTGGACTCGGGCAGCACCCATAGTTTCATGGACTCAGCTCTACTGCCCAGAATTCAAGTGACACCTCAGCCACTCCCAAAAGAAATGTCGGTCACAGTAGCTAATGGGGAGAAACTAGTATGCAATTCAGAGGTACCACAGCTCAATTGGTGGATACAAGGGCAGACATTTGAATACGACTTAAAGGTCATTGACTTGGGAGGCTATGATCTCATTTTGGGCATGGATTGGTTGGAGGCTCAAGGGGAAATGATTTTTCACTGGAAAAACAAATGGATACAGTTCAACCACAAGGACAATATGGTTAAGTTGCAGGGCATAACCCCACAATTGACAGAGGACATCAAGGAGGTCACTCTCGAACAAACCTTGAAATGGCACAAAGGAAATGACGTTTGGGCAGTAGCACTGATACATCCGGTGTTTGATAAAAAATCTGACAATGTTCCAGCCCCAGTGCAACCATTGTTGCAGGAATTTGCAGATGTATTTAAAGAACCTACTGAGCTACCTCCCTCCAGAACTCTAGACCATGCTGTACACTTGTTACCAGGGTCTGCTCCTGTCAACTCCAAACCTTACAGATATTCACCACTACAAAAGGATGAAATCGAAAGGCAAGTTGCTGAAATGCTAAAAGCTGGCACTATCACCCCTAGCCTTAGCTCTTTTGCTTCTCCTGTCTTGTTGGTTAAAAAGAAAGATGGCACTTGGCGGTTTTGTGTTGACTACAGGAAGCTAAATTCAATCACCGTCAAGAGCAAATTTCCCATGCCAGTAGTGGATGAGCTTTTAGATGAACTTAGTGGCAGTAAATGGTTTTCCAAAATAGATCTCAGGTCAGGATATCATCAGATCAGAATGTTACCAGAGGATGAACACAAGACAGCTTTCAAAACTCACAGTGGACACTATCAATTTAGGGTGATGCCCTTTGGACTTACCAATGCCCCCTCTATCTTTCAATGCATCATGAACTGGATTTTTGCTGCTTACAATAGGAAGTTTGTGATTGTATTTATGGATGACATTTTGATCTTTAGTGAGACCCTTGAGGAACATCTGGAACATCTTAGAATTGTATTCCAGACATTAAGGGAGCACCAATCCTTTGCAAAGAGTACCAAATGCACTTTTGCCCAGCAGCAATTAGACTACCTGGGACATATCATTTCTGACAAGGGAGTACAGACAGATCCTGAGAAAACTTTGGCTATGGCTCAATGGCCCACTCCTCAAAATGTCACTGAACTCAGAGGTTTTTTGGGGCTCACAGGCTATTACAGAAAGTTTGTGCAGGGATATGGCATCATTGCCAAACCACTGACTCAATTACTGAAGAAACAAGCTTTTATTTGGTCCCCTGAAGCTCAGCAAGCTTTTGAGAACCTTAAGACATGTATGATGACTACTCCTGTGTTAGTACTGCCTGACTTTGAGCAACAATTTTGCATTGAAACAGATGCATGTGCTACAGGAATTGGAGCTGTACTCACTCAAGGAGGCCATCCTGTTGCTTTTTATAGCAAAGCTTTGGGCGTCAAGAATCAGTCTCTGTCTATCTACGAAAAGGAATTTCTAGCAATTATGATAGCGGTTGAGAAGTGGAGAGCTTATTTGCAGAGAGGTCCCTTTATTATCAAAACTGGCCATCAAAGTTTGTGTCAACTAGAAAATCAGGTACTTACAACAGATGTCCAGAAGAAGGCCATGACCAAGCTTGTGGGGCTGCAGTTTCAATTTCAATATAAGAAAGGCACGGACAATGTAGCAGCGGATGCTTTATCCAGGGTGGGGCACTTACTAGCAATGACCACTACTTATACTAGCCAACCTGTGTGGCTACAGGAAGTGATTAACTCTTATGAAGTGGATCCTGAGGCACAGGCACTGCTCCAGAAGTTGGCTATTTCTGATAACGATACAACAAAGTATTCTTTGGAAAAGGGTGTCATCAAACATCAGGGCAGAATTTGGATTGGAGCAAATCAAGCTCTAAGAACTAAACTGATTTCTGCTTTTCATGCAAGTGCTGTGGGAGGGCATTCTAGCATTCAAGCTACATATTACAGAATTCAGAAACTGTTTGTGTGGACTGGGTTGAAGCAAGACATAGTTGATTTTGTCCATCAGTGTGCTGTCTGTCAGCAAGCAAAACATGAACATGTTAAATCCCCAGGTTTACTTCAACCACTTCCTGTCCCTGAAGGGCCTTGGCAAGAAATCACCATGGATTTTATTGAAGCTCTACCCAAATCAGAAGGTTATACAGTGATTTTGGTGGTGGTGGATAGACTGACCAAGTATGCTCATTTTATCCCATTGAAGCATCCCTTTTCTGCTCCAGTCGTCGCCAAAGCCTTCCTACATACTGTGATAAAACTTCATGGACCACCTCATACCATTATGTCAGACAGAGACAAGATTTTCACTAGCCATTTCTGGAAAGATTTGTTCAAACTATGGGATACTAAGTTGCTTATGAGCACTGCTTATCACCCTCAAACAGATGGCCAGAGTGAAAGAGTAAACCAATGCTTGGAGATGTTTTTGAGGTGTGCAGTCCATGATACTCCAACAAAGTGGCATGCTTGGTTGCCTTTGGCTGAATTCTGGTATAATACCAATTTTCATTCAGCTCTGGAGTGCTCCCCTTTCAAGGCTCTGTATGGCTATGAACCTACATATGGTGTGTTTCCCACTTTGCTTCAATCAGACAATATAGATGCGGAACAGTGGCTCAGGGACCATCAAACACACACTGCGGTGTTGAAAGCACACTTACTCAAGGCTCAGGCTAAGATGAAGCACTATGCTGACAAGAACAGGACACCTAGGGTCTTCTCTGTGGGTGAGGCAGTCTACTTGAAATTACAACCTTATGCACAACACTTTGTGGTGAATAGACCCTGTGCAAAACTGGCCTACAAGTACTATGGACCATTTGAAATATTGGAGCAAATTGGCCCTGCCGCGTACAAGCTTCAACTGCCTGCAGAAGCTCAAATTCATCCAGTTTTCCATGTGTCTCAACTTAAAGAGTTTGTGCCAGACCATACACCAGTTTTCACTACTTTACCTGTTCCAGTTGACCTCTCCAGTCTCGATGTGGCGCCAGGCTCTATTTTGGACAGGAAATTGGTGAAGAGGGGCGATACTGCTCTTTTGCAGGTTCTGATACAGTGGACATGGTTACCTGTGGAAGTGGCTACTTGGGAGAACTATGACACCATCAAGATACGCTACCCTACTGCTCCAGCCTGGGGACAGGCTGAAACTCAAGCGGGAGGCAATGTCAGCGCTAGTACCCTACCACTGACAAGCATCAAGGATGGAGAGGCTAGGCCATCGACTGAGTGAAGTGGTGGTGGACTGTTGGGCCAACATACCTGTCGTGAGGCCCATGTAATAGGGAGGGGTATAATACCCAGTTTGGCTAGTGGTGGAAGGCAGCGAGTGTAATCAGATCTCGATCCCCTCCTTCCTCAAGTTCTTCCTTCCTCTCCAAGCTGTATCTCTCCTCTCCAATTCTCCTCTCCAATTCCTCTCAACTACTTGTAACCATGAATTCGTATACTTGATTGTGAGCAGAGAGTTCTGTCCATCACATTCTCCAATTCTCCTCTCCAATTCCTCTCAACTACTTGTAACCATGAATTCGTATACTTGATTGTGAGCAGAGAGTTCTGTCCATCACATGGTCTTGATCAGAAGCTGCCCTGTTATACCTGGACAGGCAGATTTGATGCATGCTATCATGGAACAGTGGTTGAAAAGGTGAAGTTTGATAAATTCACTACGATTTCAGTGAAAGTGACTTGGAGTATGGTAGATGAAGAATGGCGCATCCGATATGCTTAGAACGGAGCTTCTATGTTCCGGTAAGAAAAGAACTTCTATTCTAGTGTAAGCACAAAAAGGATTTTTTGCTGCGCTGCAAAACTATTTGCTACTAGTATAGTGTCTTATACTCTGTTCAATGTGAGATATTCTTTAAAACTGATAAGTGAGAGAAACTAAACTCTACTACATTTGTTTAAACGTAATTTTATAAGTTCAACACATCCGATCTGCCATTTCCTGTGGAGTTGACAACTATAAGTAACCATGACTAGGCAGAAGTATGGATGCCTTATTTTTGTTTAGAAATTGGCACTATGCTTGTTAGATGAGATCTCACATGAATATACATGTACCAGGGCCAGAGGAAAGCTGAGTACAATATATATCTGACCAAGTATGGGTGGTTTGCTGATGGAATACAAATACATATACCAATGCGAATATGGAGCACTATATATGTATATATGTACAATTGTAATGCAAATGTGGAGTACAATACTACAGTACGTACTATAGTATATAGAGGCTAGGGAATGACGAGTAGTAGAAATTACTTTTCACTCTTAATGAAGGAGCCTAACACCTGCTGCTGCTGCTGCTCCGGCCACTCCCGTACTCGTCCACCCCACTTATCCCATTCCGTTCTGGACATGATTCTTAAGGTGGTAGCAGCCTTCCTGACATTCTCTGGTGTATTTCCCTCTAGGGTAAAACTCATTTTTCCTTTCACGTGGTGATAAAAACCCTTGCTCAAATCACCCCAGTTCCTAATTAGCAGTTTACTGTTGTCTTGCCCAACAGTATTCTCCTTATCCATATGAAGCAGAGCATCATAGCTGATCTCGTAGATGGGAATGAACCTGGGACCTTCAAACAACATCACAATGAATAACCCAATGGAGTCATTCTCTTTGACGAGGTCCTTGCTCAGCAGTCTTTCTCCATAGGTTGCCAGAATGCCAGGGTGTGGAAGGCAGACTTCAACCGATGATATCCCACCTTGAAATCTGCAAGCTGACATGACAGCAGCTTAGGGTACATGCCAGTAGTGTGGAGGGAATCAGACTTCCTCATTATCTTCGACTCTTTGTCATCAACCTCAAAACGATCCCCACTATTGTTCACAATGCCCCTAAACCATGCTTGAAATTTTGTGGCGACAAGTTGCAGACTCTTCTTGCCATCTGTGACTTCTATTACGTACATACCAGATGGTGTATGGTTTTTCTTTGGAGTCACAGGAACTGTCGCCTCCTTGCCTTCCACAGTAACAGTAAACTTCACATCCGTTTCTTTCGCCATGTGACTCCTGATGGCTTCGACACATGTTTTGTAATTCTCGGCCAACTTGTTGTCATCACTGATGTCAAATGTTGCAATTGGAGCTGGTATAACCTATATTAAAAATGACTTGCACAATTTAGACAGAATCTAGAAGCAACCACATCTTTGGGTGATAAACTCATCAATGTGCTGTATAGTAATAATTGCGTATACCTCCAGAATGCCGGTTGCCATGGAATTGTTCGTGGATGCTCTTCCTTGTAATATATCCTGCGCACAAAAATGATAGCAGTAGAACGAAATTCAGAGATCGCCTGAAAACTGATTGCAGCTCATCAACCTTTTGTTTCAGAGAATATTAGCAGCAGTTTCCTAATGATTTGCATGCACTTGTTCGTTTCTGTTCTATTTTGCATAATTTGTACCCTATCATCACCAAAAACATTGCTTACATTGAGCTAGGTGGTTAAAGTTTTATTTTTGAAAGAGCCTAGATAGTTAATTATCTGTTCTGAAGATTAACATGCTGGTTGCCTACTCAAAAAATAAGTATAATGGTCTGTAAATTAGTACACATGGAGTGGCAAGTAAAAATAAAGTGGCGGGGTGCAACCCTATTTCGTCAAACTGAAAGAGGACCTAAGAAAGCTTGTAAATTTTACTGGTTGTACAAAATTCACACATTTATTTTCTCGGAGTCATTTAGGTTAAACTAAAAACTTGATTGTATATGGTTTTTTTAAAGATCCAGCTGCTGGCTGGCGTTCATTAATTTAGCAGGAAGCAATGGATAACATTGAAAGGGGTCTCAATTGCTTATATGGATTATGGAACTCCTTGTGGACATGTTGAAGAAATTTTTGTAGTGATTAGGTTTCCCGACCATAAAGTTTGTACGACATATATAAAGGAAACCGTTAGCTGGAACCATATACCATAAAACCGAAATAATTCAGTGGCTAAATATATACTCTAAACAACAATACCAATGTCTTCCTGAATGTTGGAATTATCTTGCAATCAAGAAAAACTATTGTGGTAAATGGGAATTAATTTCAAGATAATGAAGGAGAGCAACATCCATGCATGCATGTCTAACAGAACAATTCTACAGGACCTATCAAACAATGTAAACGTTTTCTGGGTACGAGGACAATTCTACAGAACAGTTCTACATTCGATCGCTTGCATTTACAGCCATGAGAATTCAACCGGATAAAAGGAACATCTTGGTGAATGTTAGTCTCAGCACTATTTGCAAGTAAATAAATACACAATTTGGGAATATTATAACAGACATTCCAAATACACTTTTTTGAGAATTTCCGAATACGTTTCTTTGGAGAAATTCTGAATGCACTTTCTTATTAAACTTAACCATTTCACTGTAGATATATAGATTAGCCCTGCAAATATGCTCTGAAATACGCTCCCGCAAAATTTGGTTACAACAGAGATATCACTTATGAAGGAGTAACATACTGTGAGCATATAAGGATCATCCTAAAGGGCGTACTTAGCTACCGTTAGAAGATGAACATTCGTGTTGAAAGATAATAATTTTCTTGTGTATGGAGTGGACACCCACAAGAATTCTAACATCCTATACATTAAAGGAAATGATTCTAAGTTCAGGCAACAGTGTTCAAGACGTACGTACATTATCAAAATGTGACTCGATTTCGGCTCAAGTTCATGCTATGCAAATTGAACAGTCATCATTTCTTCTAACCAAAAGAAGCAATATGCATGGAAGCGGTTATTTTATTACCAGCAGTAGGTTGAGAGCTGTGACGTACGAACGGTTCTCAACAGCCAGGACAGGGAATCTACTCCTTGGTCTAACTGCAATACACAAGCCACACATACAATCGGCAAGTTAAAAAGTAGTATATCGTATCTGAGCGAAATAAAGCTAGCAGTACCCATAGAAAAAGCTAGCAGTAGAAGGAACTACAGAGATTCTCTGACTAGGATATTGGCAAAACAAATCGCAGCTCAAGAACTTTTCGTTGCAAAGTATAGTAGCAGCATCCCTAATTATTTGCACATGTTAATTTTTGTCCTAGTGGGCATAAATGGCCAGACACAAATTTTAGTTAAGGAAATCACTACAGTGGGGATGTTTTCTTTTTCTTTTTTACTTTTTTTAGACAATCTTTTTTTTACAACAACGGCCCCGCCCCCACAGCGGATGATCAAAAGGATAGCCTACCAGCACATTAATTTTTTATTTGCAAATACAAGCACATAAGTTTAAGATCCATAATGTAAGTCTTTTTCATACTACACTAGAGTGAAAAAACGCCTTCGGAGGGAGTACAACAAATGAAAATAAGTACGTTCTGGCGACCTGTTTGCGAAGAGCCGGCCGGCCTGCACTAGCAGTACAGTAGCACACCACCGTGTCCTAAGTACTAACTTGGTGCAAGTTTTTGAACCCCTACGTACAGCCCTGTTCATCAAGAAAAAAAATCTTAGATGCAGCAAAGGTATAGAAAAACTTGGTTGAGCATAAAAAATACTTAGACGCAGCAAGGTACAAATCAAGTGGTAAGTTAAAATTCCCCAAAACAAAAAAGTTGGCAAGTAAAAAAACACATGTATACCACTCGATCATAAAATCTGCATCATGCTCAGTTTAACATATAAGGAAAAAAGGCACCAAGTTCAAGTTCACTATGTGCCCGAAAACATAAAGATAATTTCTGCACAACTATAAGCAGAAGTGGGTGCAAGAAAGCTAAACGTCACTGCTCAGAGAAAATTCACCTCATGAAGTCATCTCGGTTGAACCAAAACAAAAATCCCCCGCAAAAGAAACAGAACCAAAAACAAAAATGAATGGTAGAATAATATCGTACCAGTGCTGGGGTCGATCTGTTCTCAAAGAGCTGGCCTGCAGTAGGACGATCGAGTATGACACCACCTTAGTCTTCAAACTTGGTAGAAACTGCTGTCAAAAAAAATTGCTGCTGCTGTCAAAACTTGGTACAAGATTGAGCGCAGGTTACAGCAATCTGATCAGCAAGATCAGCACAAAAGATTACTTAGATGCAGCAAGGTACACGTCAAGTCACAAACTAAAAACCGTCAAGAAGAAAAAGTGGCAGCCAAAAATTCTCAAGGTACTTTAAAAACTGCCAGTAAAAAAAGACAAGATCGAATCTGCATCCTCGCTCTGCTATGGATATCCTAAGCAACAGCATATGGTCACTCGTAACTCTTAAGCAAAGAAAGTAGCCGAGGCGAGATGATAGAACGAATGAGGACGACCATGCATGCATGGCCCAAAGCTCGCCATGCATGCCACCCGCCGAGCTGCATGCATGAGCTGCTTGGAGTTTGGCGAGCACACCGTACCAAGCAGCTAGCCTCGACGGGTGTATTCTGCAAGGGCAACGACGCGGCCGCTAGCTTCCCACCCTCACCTAGCTCATACAGATCCAAGGAACCAAGATGAACTACAACGCCTAGCACCTACAGATCGACCTTGCCTTCTTGTCCGGATCAGGGGAGAGCGAGCAAGGGAAAGAAGAAGTGATTCGCAAAAAAAAAGGCAAAGAAGAAGTGCTTCTGTATTTGTAGAGAGAGAGACAGAGAGAAGTCGCATTGCACACCTAGTACTGGTTCACATTGGTGCGTCACACACACACACACACACACACACACACACACACATGCTCCATTGTTCCATTTGCCATCATTTGGAAAAAGTAACCTGTATGTGCACAGTACATCTGCAACACACAACGATGCATGTGCATGCATGCTTGAACGAGTGATGGCGATGCTTGCTACCTGCATGTATGCACGTACGTATACCCTCTCATGCATGGCTAGCTAGCTACGTACGTACGTAGTGTAGTGATCTTGCTGGTGGAGTGGAATAAAGAAATACAAAGTTATAGCTAGATTTGCACTAGTGTCACACCTTAAACATGCATGTTGGTCTAAATTACTCGTCAAAAGATAGAAATTACTCATTTATAATTAATTAATGCACGTTTGAGTAGCACTACTACTACTACAAACAAGCAACCTCTTGTTCCCTGTTCACAAACAATCTCAAACTCCACTAATTTTTATTCTCTCTAAATCTAGTAAGATCAAAAGCAACCAACAGCCTAGCTACATACGAGCACTCAAGTGCATGCATGCCTGATAAACCCCTGTTCACACTGCTACATATGAGCACAACATATATATGCTACGTGCAAATATAAAGAAGAGGAGCATGTAGGAAAGGTTTGTCCATTTTATTTTCTTCACGTCGGTTAGGTTGATGTAATTTTTTGACAATAAAATATACAACAAATCAACAAAATTACGTTCTGGCGACCTGTTTGCGAACAGCAGGCCGGCCTGCACTAGCAGTACAGTAGCACGCCACCGTGTACTAACTTGGTGCAAGTTTTTGAACCCGCCGTACGTGTACAGCCCTGCTCATCAAGAAAAAAAAAACTTAGATATGCAGCAAGGTATAAATCAAGTCTCAAGTAAAGAAAAATCCCCAAGAAAAGTGGCAAGCAAAAATCCTAAAAAAAGAAGAAGAAGCGGCAACCCGATCGTCACCATGCATGCACCATCGCATGATGGATGCATGTTCCCCCGACCCTCTGCAGAGAAGGGGAAAACCAAGAACTGACGAAAAGAAGAAAAAAAAACCTCCTCTTCAAGCGACCGTCTTCACGTCGCTACTAATCACGTCCCTGTGGTGGCGACTTGTTTGCGAAGGGCTAGCCGGCCAGCCTGCACTAGCAGTAGTAGACCATCGTGTACTATCTTGGTAGTACAAGTTCCTGCTCATCAAGAAAAGTTCTTGGAGGCAGCAGGGCACAGATCAAGTGCAAGTAAAAAGAAAATCTCAAACAAAAAGTGTCAAGCCGATCGCCACCACGCATGATGCAACCATCCATGCATATGATACTAGGAGAGCACACACGACGTTCAACTTGCGCAGGGAACGATCGACAGTGAAGCAAAACGAAGAAGCTTGCGCCGGCGAAGTCACAAAAGGCCGAAAGAATATGCAGTGCAGCGAGGGATGAACAGCAAAACGTACGGAAAGAAACCCAAGTGAGAGGAGCAGGAAAGCCAGGAGATTCGATCGGAGCTAGCTACCTCACACCGTGATGAAGGTACTGACTGTCTTCACGTCGCTACGCAGATCCGCCGGCGCTCCCTTCAGCCGCTCGCCGCTCTCTCCCTCTTTCTTCCGTCGACCTTCACCTCACACGCTGCTGCTTCTTTCTTTACTTCGTCGAGACGATAGTGATGCGCGTCTGGGGATAGGGATATATGCTACTGCTCTCTGCCTCTGCTCTCTCTCTCTCTCTCTCTCTCTCTCTCTCTCTCTCTCTCCCTCTCGGGTGTGAGACTGTATGTGTGTGTGCGAGAGAAAGGGTGGAGAAAGAAGAGATCTGAGGCGTGTCAGGCTCCAAAGTTGCACTAGTAACCATATGCACACCAGTAGTAACCGATCGGCTACTAGCTCACAGACGTCACACGCATGTTAAACCAGCATGCTCTTTCCCATAATTCATGAGCGGTTCGTACGGATGCATGTCAGGGAGCAGAAACCGACTATCATGCATAGCTTTTAATTAAGCAGGACGTACGTACGTAGACTGCATGCATAAGTATGGTTGTATATATACGCGTATACTAAATAACAATAGGGGCCGGGGATACTAATCATACTTTGAAGGTAGATAGAGTGATAGATCAGCAGGGGAGGCGATGCATGCAAACTACAACCCGGGCCTGCAAATCAGACACCGCATCCGTCCACGAACTGGGAGATCAGTCCGTAGACACTGATGCGGTAGCCGGCTATCCAAAACTAGCCGCATATGTTCCGTTGCATTTCGGTCAAAATTTAATGAAATTAATTCATTTTTTGATGCATATGTGAATAACCCGGACGATATTCATTCATGCTTGAATAATTTTTACATAAAACCGGATGGTTTTCGACATATTTGAACTAGGCCGGACTCTAAATCTAGCCTAAATGACCGCCAGCGCCCGTTCCCCATGTCCGGCAGGCCATGAGCCCTGAGAACTGAAGCTCCGCCTCCGCCTTTGCAGCATGCAAGCGGCTAATCGACTGACGATGATGCGCCAGTCAAGCTTGGCTTCAGCGGGAGCAAAAGAGCGATGACCTTCCTCGGACCCAAGCACCTGCGACCTCCCATGCTCCACTCTTCTTCGCTGCCACCGGTGCTCGTGGACGTGCCGCTTCGTGGTCATGTCATCGGGGCGCAGATGTGGCAGAGCTGGCAACTCCGTCCTTGTCCTCGTTCCTGCCATGGACTTCATCCGCCACCTCATCGATCTCAGAAGGTGGCATCTAGCTCCGTCTGATGGAGACGGTACCGTCAGCGGTCATGCCGGATGTCGTGGGTGGAGCGATAGGAGTCAACCAACACGTCCTGCTCGGCCAGGTCCATGCTCGGGGCGATGGCCATGCTGGCGGCGAGATGCTCCTCCGCGCACCAGTGCTTGTAGAGGAGGCGGAGGTTGTACTCCTGGTCGGCTTGCGCCTGCCGGAATACGACCTCCCACTCGGCCAACACCATTTCAGTGTAGTGAGCACGAGCCTCACCCATGGTGATGCCGGCATGGACCGGCGAGGAGGGTGGCGCCAGCTCGTCGTCGGCCGCATCCTCCATTGGGACGTCCACAATGCCGACCTCGGTCTGCCTACCAGCCTTCCTGCCGGCATCAATGACGGTGATCTCTGCCTTCTTCTCGGACGAGAGGCTATCCCAAATGGTTTTGGAGCTTGAAAAGGCCATGGCGGGCATGGCGCTGAGTGGAGAAAGGGAGCGGAGGAGGATGGATGCGGCTATGGCTGGGAGCTGAAGTTTAAAGAGCGGTCGGATGACAGGGCAAGTGACGACGTGGTTAATGGTGGGCGGCAAATGGACGAACAGGTGGCGTCAACGTAGGTTCCTCAGCAACCACACATGTTTAATGTAGGTAGGCGGAACAACGAACTACTGTTTTGAACGAGGAGGAGTCGCGTGCACCAAGAAGCGGCGCGAGCGGCGCTCTTGGCCAGCGTGCCGCTTCATTGCCGGAGCACTAGTGAGAGGTCGCCTCGTGTCGCTCTGAGCCGGCATGAATGCGGCACTGGTGCTCTGGAGCGGCGTTAACCGCTTCGGCCGGGAAAGGGTGCGTGCGAGGGAGGTTTTTTTTGGGTGGACCACGGTAGTCAGAAGCGGGCGTGGCAATGGTCCGGCCGCAAAGCCCCCCACCCCTAGTTTGTTTCTGGTTTACGAAAAAAAACACATATGAATCGGTCTACGGACCGATACAAACCCATGTTGAATGACAAAACATGGCCGAATCACATGTGATCTGGACGGTTGTGGGTGATTTAAGGGTCAGTATTGAGTATTGGAGACTCTCTTAATAGATACAATGATTGTGTAATTCAGTCTTCTTTTGTCTACTACATGGCGGCCTGGCCGTCGGGCTCCGGTCGTCTCGACCGCGATAAGCTAGTGGCGGAAGAGATGGTCGGTTTGAATTTTACACCCGAAACAAAGCACCAAATATATCCCAGCTGCTTTAAAAAAAATAAAAATCCCAGCTAAACTTGGTAACTGAGCACTGATCTGATTCCCTGGCCGGCGTGATTTCCTTTGGTAGGGCTAGCTAGAGGCGTACGACGTCGGAGCATCTCTAGCCGTTGCGCCTCCAAAATGCGCTGAAAATTGCTTTTTCGGAATGAGCCAATGGTTTTTTCGGCGTGGGAGCGAGTACGCCCTCAGCCGTTGGGCCCCAGACGTCCCTACAGTTCGGCCAAATTTCAGCAAACACGACATATTTAGACCAAATTTCAACAAACACGACATATTTCGACGAAATTTAGATCTTTTTTACACGAATAAAATACACAGAAAAAACCCTAAACTACGGGCCGAAGTAGGCGCTGAGCAGGGCGTAGTCGTCGCTGGCGTCATCCTCCTGCTTCTCCTCCTTGACACGGCCGGCGCCGCTGCTCGACCCCTCGCCCCGGCGCGCTGCTTCACGGCGGCGGCGTTCGGCGATCTCCTCCAGGGCGCGGCGCCGGCGGTCCAGCTCCATGCGCGCGTAGTCCTCGCGCGCCCACTGCAAGGCGGCCTCTTCTTGGTCGGCCTCCTCGGTGAGAGCAGGCTCCGGCTTCACGGCGGCGAGCCCCGGCTCCGGCTTCACCGTCGCCAGCCCTGGCTCCCTCTTCGGCTTGACCAGGCGAGGAGTGGCCAAGGAGGAGGAGCCACGGCCGCCGTCGCTGATGACGAGGCCGACGCCGCGGGTGCGCCTACCGAGCGGCGTCTCGGACGGCTCTGGCTTGACGCTGACAAACGCCGGCGCGCCGGAGGAGTGAGAGGAGGATCGGGAGGAGGAGGAGGAAGAGGAGGATGACCATCCCATCATCCTCCTCGACAGCCACGCGCCGCCGCTCCGAGTGGTCGGGTACTCGAACGGCGGGTTGTTGCCGTCCTCGAGGTGCGCGAGGACGCCGCTGAGTGTGCGGCCCGGGACGCCCCACCACAGGCGGCGACCCTCGCTGTTGTTGCGGCCGCGCGGCGCCGGCGCGTTGTTGGTGGAGGCGAGCCGCACCTCCTGCCGGCGTTCGAAGTACGTCGCCCACGCCGCGTGGTTGTAGGCGGTGTACTCCGGGAGCGCCCGCGCACGCTCGATCTCGGCATGGAAATAGGTGGGCGCCTCGGGGACGGGCAGAGGGTGGACAGGGACCCCGCCGGCGCTGAGCCTCCACCGCGACGGAGCGCGTACGCCGGGCGGCGCGGGGTAGTTGGCCTCGTGGAGGAGGTGGGCCTCCCACTCATGCAGCGAGCGGCGCCCGAAACCGTTGGCCGCCGCCTCGTCGCCGGGGTACCTCACGTTCATGGTTGCGGGGGGGGGGGGGGGGGGGGGGGGGGGGGGGCTCGAACGGCAGAGAGAGGGGAGGAAGTGCTGCGGCGAGGAGGGGGAGGATTGGTGCCTCACCGGCGCAGCCAGGGGCGGCTTTTATAGCGGCTCGGGGGCGGCCGCGTGTGAAAGCGTGCCGGAAGGCGGGGCGGCGTCGCCGCACTTCGCCGCCCGTGAATCAATGGCAGGCTGACCGGCGGCAGCCTTGGCATTGATTCCCCGCGGGAAAACTGAGACGATGAGGACGACCAGCCTTTGTCTCGCTGATGCGCCGGTCCCGCCACTCTTTCGCGCCAAAACGTTTGAGCCGGCGCCCCCGGGCGCCCCCCAGCGCGCTGGGTTCGGGTTGAGTGCGCCGACGCCAATTTCGGCCCAATTCGGTGAAAAACAGGCTCGTGGGAGCGCGACTGGACCGATTTTTCGGCGCTGGCGCTAAAAGATGGCCTTGGGGGGGAGCTGTTGGGGGCGCGGCTGGAGATGCTCTCATGCAGCGTGCATGCTCCTGTTAATCGACTGAAAAGCGAAGCTACCACCACATCATAGACGACCTGGTACTAGCAGCGCTAGTAGCTAGCATGGTTAGTGGAAGGCTCGGATGAGGACATTCAGAATCTCAAGTTCCTTCTCCTATGCTTCCAGGAAATGTTGGGACTTACGATTAACTTCGTCAAGAGTGAGGTGATGGTCATGGGATACTCCCCGACGGAAGCTCAGCGCATTGCCAACCGCTTGAACTGCTGTTTGGGAACCTTCCCGACCACCTATCTTAGTGACACTTGCTTGCTTGAGAAGGATTTTCGCCCAATAATCGCCAAGCTCCAACCTAGGATGGAGCCATGGCAGGGGAGGTGGCTATCCAAAGCCGCTCGAGTGATTCTGATGAACTCCTCCCTCATTAGCCTATTGATGTATATCATGGGATTCTATAGTCTGCACGAATTCCTTCATCACGAGGTCACCAAACTCCTCTTCAGATTCTTCTGGGCAGGAGAGAACAACAAACAGAAGTACCACATGGTGAAGTGATCTGAGATCTGCAAGCCGAAAGACCAAGGAGGTCTTGGGTTATTTCGTCCAAGTGGATGAATATTGCCCTCCTCTCCAAATGGCTTTGGCGGATTCAAACTGCTGAGGGCGGTCTGTGGCTTGAGATTATTCGCGCAAAGTACATGCGCGAACAGCCACTGGCGTTTGCATATAGATCTGGTGGTTCCCAATTCTGGCAATCGGTGATTCGGCTGATGCCGGTTTTGCATATTGGGACCTCCGTTAAAATAGGTTCTGGCGCTGGCACCCTATTCTAGCTAGATCGATGGGCAGGGAACCGCCCCTTTGCGGACCGCTTCTCTGTGTTGTTCGCGATATGCGTCCGCCCACAGCTTTCTGTGGCTGCGGCCTTAGCTAATTTGGGTGCTATTACCTTTCGCCGTACCTTTGGGGCGGTGGAACTTGAGCAATGGGATGAATTGCTCGAGTGTATTGCCTTACATCCCCCTCCCTGGATCCCGATTCTATTTCTTGGCACCTTGAGTCAAGTGGCCGCTTCTCGACGAGATCCCTTTATCAGGCGATTGTCCCCACCCCTGGCCCGATGGAACTCTCGGTGCTTTGGGAGATCAAAATCCCCTTGAAGATCCGCATTTTCCTTTGGCAATGGGTCCGCGGTCGCCTATCCTCGGGTATGGAGGTCCGCAAACGTAATGGCCCGGGGGATGGTCTATGCCCCATTTGTTTGGTACCGGAAGACTGCAATCACATCTTTTTTCGGTGCCCGGTGGCACAATTCCTTTGGAGTTGCCTCCGGGAGGTGGTCAGTGGCAACTGGTGCCATAACAACCTCCCGGACTTGTTTGGGGAGGTCCTTAGGCTCCCCGGCTCTAGCCGTCCACCCATGTGGGTGGTGTTGGGCACCCTAGCATGGACCCTCTGGTGTAATCGTAATAAGCTAGTCATAGAATGCGTGATCCCTTGGCGTGTGACTGATGCTATCTACAAATTGTGTGGCCTTCTACAGCTTTGGAAACCGCTTAGCAAGCGGAGAGACTGGGACGCCATCGACATCATCATAGTGGGTCTTCATTCTTCAACATCGGCTTTTGCGCCGCCTCCACCACCTCCTCCGCCACCTCCTGAGCCGGATTAGCATCTTTTTTAGCTTTGTTTTGGGGCTTGTCTTGCTATGCCCCTAGCATGACTTTGACTTGATTACTCTCTGTACTGTGATGTTGGATGCTTGGTCCGTTGCTTTATAATATAAAGCAGGGGGAAACCCTTTTTCATAGTAGCTAGCATGGTGATCACTAATCTAGGTTCTCCACCATGTGTGAAAATTCGGCACCACCATATATCAAAGGCGTTGGGGTACTATGAAAAATGAGGTGATCAAGGAAGTAAAAGAGTTCTTCAGTTCGAGCGTCATGTTGGAAGGAGTTAATAATACTGTTATAGTGCTAATACCGAAGAAGGAAAACCCGAGGTCCCTAAATGACTACAGGCCTATCAGCCTATGCAATGTAGTGTGCAAAATTGTTTCAAAATGTTTGTTAAATAGATTGAGACCATTGCTTCATGATTTGATAGACCCAACGCAAAGTGCCTTCATTCCAGGGCGAATGATTACGGACAACGCTCTGATTGCATTTGAATGTATCCATAACATCCAAAAAAGTTCTGATGCAAAAGGAAAATATTGCGCATACAAATTAGACCTCGCAAAGGCCTATGACAAAGTTGACTGGAATTACCTTGAAGGGGCAATGAGAGGATAAGGTTTCGCAGATAAATGGATACAATGGATCATGACTTGTGTGAAAACAGTAAAATACTCTGTCCGTTTCAACGGGAACCTGCTGTAGAGTTTCACTCCTACATGTGGGTTGAGACAGGGAGATCCACTTTCCCCTTATCTCTTTCTCTTTGTCGCTGATGGGCTCTCGCGGCTAATACAGAGTAAGGTGGAAACGGGGGAATTACAGGAGCTGAAAATTTGTCGACAAAGCCCTGGTATTTCACACCTTTTATTCGCGAATGACAGCCTGTTATTTTTTAAAGCAAATAGTGATCAAGCCAATAAGGTAAAGAACATCCTGGACAACTATGAGAGAGCCACTGGACAGCTAATAAGTCCATCTAAATGCTCCCTGCTCCTTGGAAACAAATGCTCACAAGAAGATGGACATGATGCAATAAATATCCTGAATGCAGTGACGGTGAGTTTTGAGGAGAAATACCTGGGTTTGCCGGTTCCAGAAGGACGTATGCTAAAAAGGAAATTCAAGCACACAAAAGATAAAGCGAGGAAAAGAATGAATGATTGGACAGAAAAATATTCTTCCAGTGGAGCCAAGGAGACACTAATTAAATCAGTGGCCCAAGCGATCCCCACTTTTGCAATGAGTGTTTTCAAGTTCTTAGCAACCCTTTGTGAGGAGCTCATGCACATGACTAGAGACTTTTGGTGGAGAGATGATAAAGATCGTTGACGTATTCATTGGTTGAGTTGGGAGAAACTTACAAAATGTAAAAGCCAAGGAGGTATGGGATTCAAAGATCTTAAAGTTTTTAACCAGGCTCTCCTCGCTAGGCAAGCCTGGCGACTTATTGCACATGCTGACAGCTTGTGCGTGAGAGTACTTAAGGCAAAATACTACCATGGGGCTGATCTGCTAGACACGGCATTTATTCATAATGCGTCGCCGGGTTGGCAAGGCATCGTGCATGGTTTGGAACTCCTTAAAAAGGATGTATTTGGCGCATTTGCAACGAAAATAGTGTCGGCACTTGGAGAGACAATTGGACCCTGAGAGGAAACATGAAAATAAACATAAATCCAACAAGCTCCCGAACCCGTTGGGTAGCAGACCTCATCGACCAGGAAAGTCACGCTTGGAAGGAAGATTACATCATGCATATATTTACACGCGAAGACGCAAATGATATTTTAAGTATCCGACTACCAAATTATGATAAAGAGGATTATATTGCTTGGCAGCTAAAAAACCGGAATTTTCAGTGTTCGTAGCGCATACCGGTTAGCCATGGACGAAAAGGATTCTGGGGTGATTGGGTCCAGCCACAATACCCAAGGGGGTCGCAGTATTTGAAATAATATCTAAAAGACAAATGTACCTAAAAAAGCACGTATTTTTACATGGAGACTAGCAACTGAGTCACTGGCGGTTCAAACTAATAGATTCCGTCGCATCCCAGGCCTCATCCTAATTTGTAATGTATGTGGGGCCGATGATGAAACATGCTTCCATATGGCACAACGATGCACATTTGCAAGGGCCTTGTGGCACGAACTCAAGGAGGTATGGAACCTGCCCCTGAGCATGAAATAGAATATACTGGAAGGGATTGGGTCCTAATCCTGCTAGATAAGGTGAGTGAAGATATGAAACAAAAATTTATGCTATTTTGGTGGCGTGTTTGGCACCATATAAATGACGTGATATTTGCAAAAGGTAAAGCGAAAAATTCCCACTCTGCTCGTTTTCTGCAAAACTACCTTGTAAACCTCCGCTTGATTGCGGACGGAACTTCTGAGATAGATCGAAAAGGAAAAAGTCTGATGGTTAAATTGCCATCTGTGAAATAACATGATAATACAAAGGAAAAAAAGATGGAAAAAGCCAGAGCTCGGATGGGCTAAGGTCAATGTTGATGGAAATTTTTTTGGAGGAAGGTAGGAGTGGAGCCTGTGGAGCTGTGATTCGAGACCATGATGGAAGAATTATCTTATCAGCTTGGGATTAGAGCATCTCCAGCCGTTGGCCCCCCAGGGGGCGCCTAAAATCGCCGCCCGGGGGTGAGCCGGTGCAAAAATTGGGCCTGGGGGCGAGTTGGTCCCCAGCCGTTGGCCTCAGGGCCGCCCCCAGGCGCGTTTAAAAATAAAATTTGTATAGCAAATTTCAGCACAGTTCGGCAAAGTTCGGCTAAACATGATAAATTTCGGCAAACTTGGGCATATATTAGACATGTTCGCCGGTTTTCATTACATAGCAAAATAGATAACTAAACTAAAGGAGAAACTGGCCGAACGCCGAGTAGTCGCCGTCGTCGCCGCAATCGTCGCTGCCATCGTCGCCGCCGTCGTCGGAGTTCTCCTCCTTGACGCGGCCGTCCCTGGTGGACCCTGACCGGCGTCGCCAACGCGGGCTGGTGGCGGCGACGCATTGTCGTCGTCGCTGTCGCAGATGACGACGACCCCGCCTTCGTCGCGGCCGCGTCGGCACTCCGCGAAGCGGCGCAGGGCGGCGCACCGACGCTCCTTCTCTATCGCTATGGATTCCCTGCGCGCCCATTCCAGGGCCGCATCGTCGTCGTCGAGCTCCGTCTTCACCGGCGCGGCCGGCTCCTTCTTCACCGGCACGAGCCCCGGCTCCGTCTTTGGCTTGACGAAGCGCGGAGGAGGAGCCGACGAGGAGGCGCGCCGGCCGCCCTCGTTGATGACGATGCCGGCGCTGCGAGTGCGCCGGCCGAGCGGCGTCTCCGCCGCGGGCTCGGCCTTGACGCCGAGCAGGGCCGGAGCACCGGAGGAGTGCGAGGAAGATCGCGAGGAGGAGGAAGAGGAGGAGGACCCGAACCTCCTTGGCGCCCATGGCCCGGCGCGTCGGTGGTGCGCCTGGGCGGCCACCCTCGCCGGGTACGCCAACGGCGGGTCGTTGCCGCCCTCGAGGTGCCTCAGCACGCCCTCGAGTGTGCGGCCGGGGATGCCCCACCACAGGTGGCGCCCCTCGCTGTTCTTCGGGCCGCTGACCACCGGCGCGTCGTTGGTGGACGCCAACCGCTGCTGCTGGCGGTGCTCGAAGTACGCCGCCCAAGTCGCGTGGTTGTCGGCGGCGTACTGGGGGAGGGAGAGCTGGGCGTCGGTGAGGGAGGCGCGTACGACCTCGACCTCTTCGGCGAAGTAGTTGGGATTGGCCACGGCGTCGGGCAATGGGGGAACGGGAACTCCCCCGTCACTGAGCCTCCACCCCGTCGGCCCGGCGCGCATGTCCGACGGCGCCAGGATGTTCGCCTGGAACAGGAGCCAGGACTCCTGTTCGCGCAGCGAACGGAGGCCGAAGCCGTTGGCCGCCGCCTCATCTCCGGGGAAACACTCCGCCATGGCGACGGGCTCGGGAGAGGTAGAGAGGGAGAGGGAGGGGCTGGGCGGCGGCGCTCGGGACAGGCAGAGGGAGGGGCTGGGCGGCGGCGAGGGCGGGGGCTGGTTGAAGGAAATATGCCCTAGAGGCAATAATAATGTTATTATTTTATTTCCTTATATCATGATAAATGTTTATTATTCATGCTAGAATTGTATTATCCGAAAACATAATACTTGTGTGAATACATAGACAAACCAAACGTCACTAGTATGCCTCTACTTGACTAGCTCATTAATCAAAGATGGTTATGTTTCCTAACTATAGACATGTATTGTCATTTGATTAACGGGATCACATTATTAGGAGAATGATGTGATTGACATGACCCATTCCATTAGCTTAGCACCCGATCGTTTAGTATGTTGCTATTACTTTTTTCATGACTTATACATGTTCCTATGACTATGAGATTATGCAACTCCCATTTGCCGGAGGAACACTTTGTGTGCTACCAAACGTCACAACGTAACTGGGTGATTATAAAGGAGCTCTACAGGTGTCTCCAAAGGTAAATGTTGGGTTGGCGTATTTCGAGATTAGGATTTGTCACTCCGATTGTCGGAGAGGTATCTCTGGGCCCTCTCGGTAATGCACATCACATAAGCCTTGCAAGCATTGCAACTAATGAGTTAGTTGCGAGATGATGTATTACGAAACGAGTAAAGAGACTTGCCGGTAACGAGATTGAACTAGATATTGAGATACCGATGACCGAATCTCGGGCAAGTAACATACCAATGACAAAGGGAACAACGTATGTTGTTATGCGGTCTGGCCGATAAAGATCTTCGTAGAATATGTAGGAGCCAATATGAGCATCCAGGTTTCGCCATTGTTTATTGATCGGAGACATGTCTCGGTCATGTCTACATTGTTCTCGAACCCGTAGGGTCCACACGCTTAAGGTTTCGATGACAGTTATATTATGAGTTTATAGTTTTTGATGTACCGAAGTTAGTTCAGAGTCCCGGGTGTGATCACGGACATAACGAGGAGTCTCGAAATGGTCGAGACATAAAGATTGATATATTGGAAGGCTATATTCGGACACCGGAAGTGTTCCGGATGATTTCGGAGAAAACCGTAGTACCGGAGGGTTACCGGAACCCCCCCGGGAGAAGTAATGGGCCATATGGGCCTTAGTGGAGAAAGAGAAGGGCAGCCAGGGTGGGCCGCGCGCCTCCTCCCCCCTGGTCCGAATTGGACTAGGAGAGGGGGGCGGCGCCCCCCTTTCCTTCTCCTTCCCCACTTCCTTCCCCCTCCTAGTAGGAGTCCTACTCCTACTAGGAGGAGGACTCCTCCTTGGCGCGCCTATAGGGCCGGCCGACCTCCTCCCCTTGCTCCTTTATATACGGGGGCAGGGGGCACCCCTAGACACACAAGTTGATCCACGTGATCGTTTTCTTAACCGTGTGCGGTGCCCCCTTCCACCATAATCCTCGATAATATTGTAGCGGTGCTTAGGCGAAGCCCTGCGATGGTAGAACCTCAAGATCGTCACCACACCGTCGTGCTGACGGAACTCTTCCCCGATACTTTGCTGGATCGGAGTCCGGGGATCATCATCGAGCTGAACGTGTGCTAAAACTCAAAGGTGTCGTAGTTTCGGTGCTTGATCAGTCGGGCTGTGAAGACGTACAACTACATCAACCGCGTTGTGCTAACGCTTCCGCTGTTGGTCTACAAGGGTACATAGATCACACTCTCCCCTCTCGTTGCTATGCATCACCATGATCTTGCGTGTGCGTAGGAAATTTTTTGAAATTACTACGTTCCCCAACAGTGGTATCAGAGCCTAGGTTTTATGTGTTGATGTTATATGCACGAGTAGAACACAAGTGAGTTGTGGGCGATATAAGTCATACTGCTTACCAGCAGGTCATACTTTGGTTCGGCGGTATTGTTGGACGAAGCGGCCCGGACCGACATTACGCATACGCTTACGCGAGACCGGTTCTCCCGACGTGCTTTGCACAAAGGTGGCTAGCGGGTGTCAGTTTCTCCAACTTTAGTTGAACCGAGTGTGGCTACGCCCGGTCCTTGCGAAGGTTAAAACAGCAGCAACTTGACAAACTATCGTTGTGGTTTTGATGCGTAGGTAAGATTGGTTCTTGCTTAAGCCCGTAGCAGCCACGTAAAACTTGCAACAACAAAGTAGAGGATGTCTAACTTATTTTTGCAGGGCATGTTGTGATGTGATATGGTCAAGACATGATGCTAAATTTTATTGTATGAGATGATCATGTTTTGTAACCAAGTTATCGGCAACTGGCAGGAGCCATATGGTTGTCGCTTTGTTGTATGCAATGCAATTGCGCTGTGATGCTTTACTTTATCATTAAGCGGTAGCGATAGTCGTGGAAGCATAAGATTGGCGAGACGACAACGATGCTACGATGGTGATCAAGGTGTCGCGCCGGTGACGATGGTGATCACGACGGTGCTTCGAAGATGAAGATCACAAGCACAAGATGATGATGGCCATATGATATCACTTATATTGATTGCATGTGATGTTTATCTTTTATGCATCTTATCTTGCTTTGATTGACGGTAGCATTTTAAGATGATCTCTCACTAATTATCAAGAAGTGTTCTTCCTGAGTATGCACCGTTGCGAAAGTTCTTCGTGCTGAGACATCACGTGATGATCGGGTGTGATAGGCTCTACGTTCAAATACAATGGGTGCAAAACAGTTGCACACGTGGAATACTCAGGTTATACTTGACGAGCCAAGCATATACAGATATGGCCTCGGAACACGGAGACCGAAAGGTCGAGCGTGAATCATATAGTAGATATGATCAACATAGTGATGTTCACCAATGAAACTACTCCATCTCACGTGATGATCGGACATGGTTTAGTTGATTTGGATCATGTAATCACTTTGAGGATTAGAGGGATGTCTATCTAAGTGGGAGTTCTTTAGTAATATGATTAATTGAACCTAAATTTATCATGAACTTAGTACCTGATAGTATCTTGCTTGTTTATGTTTGATTGTAGATAGATGGCCCGTGCTGTTGTTGCGTTGAATTTTAATGCGTTCCTTGAGAAAGCAAAGTTGAAAGATGATGGTACCAATTACACGGACTGGGTCTGTAACTTGAGGATTATCCTCATTGCTGCACAGAAGAATTACGTCCTGGAAGCACCGCTGGGTGCCAGGCCTGCTGCTGGAGCAACACCAGATGTTATGAACGTCTGGCAGAGCAAAGCTGATGACTACTCGATAGTTCAGTGTGCCATGCTTTACGGCTTAGAATCGGGACTTCAACGACGTTTTGAACGTCATGGAGCATATGAGATGTTCCAGGAGTTGAAGTTAATATTTCAAGCAAATGCTCGGATTGAGAGATATGAAGTCTCCAATAAGTTCTATAGCTGCAAGATGGAGGAGAACAGTTCTGTCAGTGAGCATATACTCAAAATGTCTGGGTATAATAATCACTTGATTCAACTGGGAGTTAATCTTCTAGATGATTGCATCATTGATAGAATTCTCCAATCACTTCCACCAAGGTACAAGAGCTTCGTGATGAACTATAATATGCAAGGGATGAATAAGACTATTCCCGAGCTCTTCGCAATGCTGAAAGCTGCAGAGGTAGAAATCAAGAAGGAGCATCAAGTGTTGATGGTCAAGAAGACCACTAGTTTCAAGAAAAAGGGCAAAGGAAAGAAGAAGGGGAACTTCAAAAAGAACAGCAAGCAAGTTGCTTCTCAAGAGAAGAAACCCAAACATGGACCTAAGCCTGAAACTGAGTGCTTCTACTGCAAGCAGACTGGTCACTGGAAGCGGAACTGCCCTAAGTATTTGGCGGATAAGAAGGATGGCAAGGTGAACAAAGGTATATGTGATATACATGTTATTGATGTGTACCTTACTAATGCTCGCAGTAGCACCTGGGTATTTGATACTGGTTCTGTTGCTAACATTTGCAACTCAAAACAGGGACTGCAGATTAAGCGAAAATTGGCTAAGGACGAGGTGACGATGCGCGTGGGAAATGGTTCCAAAGTCGATGTGATCGCGGTCGGCACACTACCTCTACATCTACCTTCGGGATTAGTATTAGACCTAAATAATTGTTATTTGGTGCCAGCGTTAAGCATGAACATTATATCTGGATCTTGTTTGATGCGAGACGGTTATTCATTTAAATCAGAGAATAATGGTTGTTCTATTTTTATGAGTAATATCTTTTATGGTCACGCACCCTTAAAGAGTGGTCTATTCTTATTAAATCTCGATAGTAGTGACACACATATTCATAATGTTGAAGCCAAAAGATGTAGAGTTGATAATGATAGTGCAACTTATTTGTGGCACTGCCGTTTGGGTCATATCGGTGTAAAGCGCATGAAGAAACTCCATACCGATGGACTTTTGGAACCACTTGATTATGAATCACTTGGTACTTGCGAACCGTGCCTTATGGGTAAGATGACAAAAACACCGTTCTCTGGTACTATGGAGAGAGCAACACATTTGTTGGAAATCATACATACAGATGTATGTGGTCTGATGAATGTTGAGGCTCGTGGTGGATATCGTTATTTTCTCACCTTCACAGATGACTTAAGCAGATATGGGTATATCTACTTAATGAAACATAAGTCTGAAACATTTGAAAAGTTCAAAGAATTTCAGAGTGAAGTTGAAAATCATCGTAACAAGAAAATAAAATTCCTGCGATCTGATCGTGGAGGAGAATATTTGAGTTACGAGTTTGGTGTACATTTGAAACAATGCGGAATAGTTTCGCAACTCACGCCACCCGGAACACCACAGCGTAATGGTGTGTCCGAACGTCGTAATCGTACTTTACTAGATATGGTGCGATCTATGATGTCTCTTACTGATTTACCGCTATCGTTTTGGGGATATGCTCTAGAGACAGCCGCATTCACGTTAAATAGGGCACCATCAAAATCCATTGAAACGACGCCTTATGAACTATGGTTTAGCAAGAAACCAAAGTTGTCGTTTCTGAAAGTTTGGGGCTGCGATGCTTATGTGAAAAAGCTTCAACCTGATAAGCTTGAACCCAAATCGGAGAAATGTATCTTCATAGGATATCCAAAGGAAACTATTGGATACACCTTCTATCACAGATCCGAAGGCAATACTTTTGTTGCTAAATTCGGAAACTTTCTAGAGAAGGAGTTTCTCTCGAAAGAAGTGAGTGGGAGGAAAGTAGAACTTGACGAGGTAATTGTACCTGCTCCCTTATTGGAAAGTAGTACATCACAAAAACCAGTTTCTGTGACACCTACACCAATTAGTGAGGAAGCTAATGGTGATGATCATGAAACTTCAGAACAAGATACTACTGAACCTCGTAGATCAACCAGAGTAAGATCCGCACCAGAGTGGTACGGTAATCCTGTTCTGGAAGTCATGCTACTAGATCATGATGAACCTACAAACTATGAAGAAGCGATGGTGAGCCCAGATTCCGCAAAATGGCTTGAAGCCATGAAATCTGAGATGTGATCCATGTATGAGAACAAGGTATGGACTTTGGTTGTCTTGCCCAATGATCGGCAAGCAATTGAGAATAAATGGATCTTCAAGAAGAAGACAGACGCTGACGGTAATATTACTGTCTACAAAGCTCGACTTGTCGCAAAAGGTTTTCGACAAGTTCAAGGGATTGACTACGATGAGACCTTCTCACCCGTAGCGATGCTTAAGTCTGTCCGAATCATGTTAGCAATTGCCGCATTTTATAATTATGAAATTTGGCAGATGGATGTCAAAACTGCATTCCTGAATGGATTTCTGGAAGAAGAGTTGTATATGATGCAACCAGAAGGTTTTGTCGATCCAAAGGGAGCTAACAAAGTATGCAAGCTCCAGCGATCCATTTATGGACTGGTGCAAGCGTCTCGGAGTTGGAATAAACGCTTTGGTAGTGTGATCAAAGCATTTGGTTTTGTACAGACTTTTGGAGAAGCTTGTATTTACAAGAAAGTGAGTGGGAGCTCTGTAGCATTTCTGATATTATATGTAGATGACATATTACTAATCGGAAATGATATAGAATTTCTGAATAGCATAAAGGGATACTTGAATAAGAGTTTTTCAATGAAAGACCTCGGTGAAGCTGCTTACATATTGGGCATTAAGATCTATAGAGATAGATCAATATGCTTAATTGGACTTTCACAAAGCACATACCTTGACAAAATTTTGAAGAAGTTCAAAATGGATCAAGCAAAGAAAGGATTCTTGCCTGTGTTACAAGGTGTAAGACTCAATGCCCGACCAATGCAGAAGATAGAGAGAAAATGAAAGATGTTCCCTATGCTTCAGCCATAGGCTCTATCATGTATGTAATGCTGTGTACCAGACCTGATGTGTGCCTTGCTATAAGTCTAGCAGGGAGGTACCAAAGTAATCCAGGAGTGGATCACTGGACAGCGGTCAAGAACATCCTGAAATACCTGAAAAGGACTAAGGATATGTTTCTCATATATGGAGGTGACAAAGAGCTCATCGTAAAAGGTTACGTTGATGCAAGCTTTGACACTGATCCGGACGATTCTAAATCGCAAACCGGATACGTGTTTACATTAAACGGTGGAGCTGTCAGTTGGTGCAATTCTAAACAAAGCGTTGTGGCGGGATCTACATGTGAAGCGTAGTACATAGCTGCTTCGGAAGCAGCAAACGAAGGAGTCTGGATGAAGGAGTTCATATCCGATCTAGGTGTCATACCTAGTGCATCGGGTCCAATGAAAATCTTTTGTGACAATACTGGTGCAATTGCCCTGGCAAAGGAATCCAGATTTCACAAGAGAACCAAGCACATCAAGAGACGCTTCAATTCCATCCGGGATCTAGTCCAGATGGGAGACATAGAGATTTACAAGAAACATACGGATCTGAATGTTGCAGACCCGTTGACTAAGCCTCTTCCACGAGCAAAACATGATCAGCACCAAAGCTCCATGGGTGTTAGAATCATTACTGTGTAATCTAGATTATTGACTCTAGTGCAAGTGGGAGACTGAAGGAAATATGCCCTAGAGGCAATAATAATGTTATTATTTTATTTCCTTATATCATGATAAATGTTTATTATTCATACTAGAATTGTATTATCCGGAAACATAATACTTGTGTGAATACATAGACAAACCAAACGTCACTAGTATGCCTCTACTTGACTAGCTCATTAATCAAAGATGGTTATGTTTCCTAACCATAGACATGTATTGTCATTTGATTAACGGGATCACATTATTAGGAGAATGATGTGATTGACATGACCCATTCCATTAGCTTAGCACC
Source organism: Triticum urartu (assembly GCF_003073215.2). Taxonomy (NCBI): domain Eukaryota; kingdom Viridiplantae; phylum Streptophyta; class Magnoliopsida; order Poales; family Poaceae; genus Triticum; species Triticum urartu. The sequence goes on along the minus strand of NC_053026.1, from coordinate 104,310,335 downwards.
CGATCGTTTAGTATGTTGCTATTACTTTCTTCATGACTTATACATATTCCTATGACTATGAGATTATGCAACTCCCGTTTGCCGGAGGAACACTTTGTGTGCTACCAAACGTCACAACGTAACTGGGTGATTATAAAGGAGCTCTACAGGTGTCTCCAAAGGTAAATGTTGGGTTGGCGTATTTCGAGATTAGGATTTGTCACTCCAATTGTCGGAGAGGTATCTCTGGGCCCTCTCGGTAATGCACATCACATAAGCCTTGCAAGCATTGCAACTAATGAGTTAGTTGCGAGATGATGTATTACGAAACGAGTAAAGAGACTTGCCGGTAACGAGATTGAACTAGATATTGAGATACCGACGATCGAATCTCGGGCAAGTAACATACCAATGACAAAGGGAACAACGTATGTTGTTATGCGGTCTGACCGATAAAGATCTTCGTAGAATATGTAGGAGCCAATATGAGCATCCAGGTTTCGCCATTGGTTATTGATCGGAGACATGTCTCGGTCATGTCTACATTGTTCTCGAACCCGTAGGGTCCGCACGCTTAAGGTTTCGATGACAGTTATATTATGAGTTTATAGTTTTTGATGTACCGAAGTTAGTTCGGAGTCCCGGGTGTGATCACGGACATAACGAGGAGTCTCGAAATGGTCGAGACATAAAGATTGATATATTGGAAGGCTATATTCGGACACCGGAAGTGTTCCGGGTGATTTTGGAGAAAACCGTAGTACCGGAGGGTTACCGGAACCCCCCCCCCCCCGGGAGAAGTAATGGGCCATATGGGCCTTAGTGGAGAAAGAGAAGGGCAGCCAGGGTGGGCCGCGCGCCTCCTCCCCCCTGGTCCGAATTGGACTAGGAGAGGGGGGCGGCGCCCCCCTTTCCTTCTCCTTCCCCACTTCCTTCCCTCCTACTAGGAGGAGGACTCCTCCTTGGCGCGCCTATAGGGCCGGCCGGCCTCCTCCCCTTGCTCCTTTATATACGAGGGCAGGGGGCACCCCTAGACACACAAGTTGATCCACGTGATCGTTTTCTTAATCGTGTGCGGTTCCCCCTTCCACCATAATCCTCGATAATATTGTAGCGGTGCTTAGGCGAAGCCCTGCAGCAGTAGTACATCAAGATCGTCACCACGTCGTCGTGCTGACAGAACTCTTCCCCGACACTTTGCTGGATCGGAGTCCGAGGATCGTCATCGAGCTGAACGTGTGCTAAAACTCGGAGGTGCCGTAGTTTCGGTGCTTGATCGGTCGGGCCGTGAAGACGTACGACTACATCAACCGCGTTGTGCTAACGCTTCCGCTGTCGGTCTACAAGGGTACGTAGATCACACTCTCCCCTCTCGTTGCTATGCATCACCATGATCTTGCGTATGCATAGGAATTTTTTTGAAATTACTACGTTCCCCAACACTGGTGTGGGCACAGGGGAGTGAGGCCACCAGCTATATAGCCGTGCCGCGCCCGTGTGAACGTGTGCGAGGGAGGGGAGGCGTCGGCGCGCCGTCCCGTGACGCGCCGCCCATGAGGAATCAATGGCAAGGCTGACCGGCGGCAGCCTTGCCATTGATTCCCGGCGGGAACCGAGGCCATTGGGGGAAGACGAGGTGTCATGTCACTTACATGGCTGGCCCGCGACTTTTTCGCACCAAAACAGCTCGCCCCGACGCCCCCGGGCGCCCCCCAGCACGTCGGGTTCGGCCTGGGTCCGCCGGCGCTGTTTTCGGCCCAGGACGGCGAAAATCGGGCTCCTGGGGGCGCGACTGGGCCGTTTTTTCGGCGCCGGCGCGAGAAAATCGCCTGGGGAGGCCTTCCTGGGGGCGCGGCTGGAGATGCTCTTATATACCGCGGTGCAATGGAGTGGACTGCATGGAAGCCATGGCTTGCCTAGAAGGACTACGGAAGGCAATGTCGGGGACGAATCTACCCTTAATCATCGAGACGGATTGCAACTCGGTGACAAAGGCGCTCATCCTCTTGTCTATTGATAGATCGGAGGTTGGAACAATTGCAAAGGAGTTTCAAGCCATAAAAGGGAATAGAAAAGTTAGAGTTTGCAAAGTAGATAGAACGGACAATAGGTTAGCTCATAGTCTTGCCCAGTTGGGGCGTAGAGAGTTGCATGGTGGGGTTATACAAGGCACAGTGCCAACCTGCGTGTTGAGCGAAGCCTTGCACGATTGTACGAACTATATTTTCTCTGCTTAATTAATACAACTCTCTATTTCAAAAAAAACACAACTTTTTGTTCAATACGTTTCTCAGAACCACGTGTATATAATTAACTCAATATGTCATTAGATTGCATTTATTCCCTGTGTGATTTCCATGGACTTGACGAAGAGGGCGTGCTTTCCTGTCAGCGGAAAAGAAAACCCTATAGGCTATAGTTGATCACGTAGAAATTTGCATCCACAAAGGTGTGAACTTCCTCAACTGTAAGATTGGGAAGTTTCCGATCAAATATCTTGGGCTACCGATTACGCACAAGAACCTGACCATAGCCGAATGGGCGCCCCTTTATGGCAAAGTGGTGAATCGGGTTAGTCCGTGGAGAGGGAGGTTTATGTCTTCGGCCGCTAGGTTAATTTTTACCAATTCTAGCTTATCCTCCCTTCCTCTCTTTACAATGGGCATGTTCCTCCTTGTCGACGGAGTGCATGCCAAGCTTGACACGCTGCGCGCCCGGTTCTTTTGGGAAGGAACTGGGACGAAAGGCAAATACCACTTGGTAAAGTGGGCTGCGGTTTGCAGACCGAAGAAATTCGGTGGTTTGGGGATCACGGACTCGAAACTTATGAACGTTGCCCTGCTCACCAAATGGTGGTGACACCTTGCTCAAAATGAGAAGGGTCTCTGGGTGGAGATTCTTCGGGCAAAATATTTCCCGGACGGCAATTTTTTAAGGCCAAGTCCAAGGGATCGTCGTTTTGGAATGGCATCCAAGCGGTGAGACCAACATTTGCGGTTGGGGCCCACTTTTCAGTCAACAACGGAGCGTCCACGCGATTCTGGCTGGACGGTTGGAGGGGCCAAACTCCATTGTGGCAATCACATCCGGAGTTGTACCAGCTCGCCACGGACACACACATTTTGGTCGTTGACGCCCTTAGAGTGCACCCTCCGGCGATCTCCTTCTTCAGGCCTCTGGAGGCAGGAGAGGCTCAAGCTTGGAATGCACTGGTGGCTGAGCTCGAGGGGAAGAGGCTCATCCAGGATAATGATGAGATCTCATGGAGGCTTACTGCGTCATGAAAATTCTTAGTCAAATCCTTATTTGAGAAGCTTATAGAGGGGAATGAGCTTGACATGGCTAGGGGGCTGTGGAAGGCTGGCATTCCCCTCAAGATTAATATTTTTATGTGGCAAATGTTCCGCAATTGCCTTCCAACCTCGAATAATGTGGCCAAGCGCAACGGTCCGGTGAATGGGACATGCGCCATCTGTGGTCTTGGGGAGGACGCTAACCACGTATTCTTCAGATGTTGTCTCGCTAGATTTGCGTGGAGTGCGGTCAGAGATACTTTTAATCAGAATTGAAACCCGCAAACTAGCGCCGATCTTCTTACCCTGTTATCCGCACAGAGGGGCGTGAATGCGAGGGTGGTATGGCGCTGCATAGGGGCGATGCTTTGGTCCATTTGGACCGTGAGGAACAAAATTACTATCGAGCACAAGTTTCCTGCTCACCCGGCTGAGATTCTTTTCAAATGTCATCTTTTCCTACAGGCTTGGGCGCCATTGGGGAAGCAGCGTGACGAGGAGCACATGATCGAGACTATGGAGTAGATCAAGTCGTGCATGACGAGAGCAAGACTTCAAGAACAACACGCTTGAGCCTTTTGCGTTTAGTTAGTTGTGTCGCGAACTATGTTATGATCTTTCTTCGCTTGTTTGAACCTCTAGCTTTATCTTTGCCGGGACGTTGAGCCCGCTGAACTGAGATCGATTTGGTTTGTAGGTTTAAATCTTATGTGGATGCTACCATGTGGCTTTATTAACTTAAAGCCGGACGCTTCGTGCGTCTTCGTTCCAAAAAGAAAAGTGGCTCAAGGCCTATCTTATGCCATATACACATTGCTTCGCTTTCTCCTGCAAAGAAGAGTTACTACTTACCTGCTCAAAAAAAAAGAGTCACTACTTACGTGCATATGAGTCGGTTTGGTGCACCATATTCCATGTTAGACAAGGACCCGCAATGGGGTTAGCTGAGAAGTGGGGCCCATTCCTCAAACCACAACAAATGCAATCATAGTGCAACATATTGTGCGGAACACGGGTGATCACGCATGTGTTTGCGTGGAATACAAAACAAAAGGTGCCAGGTTCGAAATGTGAAAAATTACACGTACAAATGGCTACCATATATCATGCCAACTGTGTACATGGCCAGGTTGAGCTTAATCTGTATTGGAACGTCTTTCATTTGACCCAAAATGTTTATGTAAAAAAATTCCTCTGTTCGGGATCTTGCAAAACCAAGAAACGTAGGGCGTGCTTCCCTACACGGTCGAGTCTTTTAGGTACTTACTACTCGGTCATCCTGTTAGATTGGTGGTGCACACTTCCTCCTCCCACTTACCAACGGGCCCATCAAGACACAACTACTCTGAGCTCTCCTAGCGAGATGTGTGCATATTTTCAGGGGTTAGATGCGCCATATGTCAATGGATGGCTTATCATGGTGGGAGCGAGTAGAACGTCGCCGGTGCCCAAAAACGGGATGAGGTGTAGACACGAACTCCGGCGTACTTTACCCAGGTTCGAGGCTCTCCTAGAGATAACACCCCTAGTCCTGCTCTGCGGGGTTTTCACATGATCACTATGGCAAAGTGAATACAAGGGCGCTCCTCGAGCTGTATGCTGAAGGTAGGAGAAGGCAGGGCTAGCTCTCCCCTCCCTCTATGATCTGGTCTAGTTCTAATGGGTCGGGACCCTTTGCATGGGTGCCCTGGGGGGTTTATATAGGCCTACCTCCAGAGGTACAATGGTAAACTGTCTGTGCGCAGGGCCCAACCGTCAGTCTCTTCGCCTGCCGGCCCTTCCACCGACTGCTGAGGCCCGCCGACTTGTGGGCCCCGCTGACTGGTCTGGTACGGAGCCGACAGGCCGTACCCGCCGCTTGCGGGTCTTGCCGGCTGCTGATTACTGTAGCAGTGCTTCTAATGACGCAGGCTTGGTCATGGGGTCGTGGCTACAACCCCGCCGTCCGGCGGGTGATCACTGTAGCCACTCCCTGTCTCGTCTGGTTAATGGTGCGGGGAACCTGAGGGAGGGGCAGGCCGACTCCCGGGGGCCGGCTCCCTACGGGTCCGACTGGTGGCGCTCTTGCCGTCTTCTGGACTCTCGCTGACCGGTAGGGTCCGTCATCCGTGGACCGTACTGACAGGCCGTCGTGGGCACAGGACTTCGCCCACTGTTGCTGATGTCAGGGATGGCATGTCAACAGTGTCGTGCCAGACGGAGATCTCCATTGGTGAGTGAGTGGGCTTCACTGTTGCCGCCCCCCGTCCCATCCCCTTGATGAGGGCATGGGCTTTGTTGGTGCCGTGGGCCGACTCCCCGTGGCCGGCTTCTCTGGAAGCCGCCAGGCGGGAGTCGGCCGATCTTGACCTCGCCTCTAGGACTCGGCTGCATGCGGGCAGCCGACTGTTCCTTCAGCCGTCCTCCAGAAGGCGGCTCTTCATCTGGCATCTCGAGGGGCCCAGTCAGCCCCGATGTCTTGAAAGGTTTTGGGCCTCGGGTTAGCCTACCCGTGGCCCATTACTCCGACAGTAGTCCCTGAAGCTGATGAGGCGCCGCGGACGATCAACCGAGGAGCCTCAACAGTTTCTTTCTCCGAGTGCTTGAGGTGAAAACCTCGTTCGATTTCTGCCGGGCCGACCGGCAAGAGTCAGACTCGCCCAATTTGACTCGTCCAAAATTTTTGAATGCCCTGGCGGGATCCCAGTGGCGTGCTTGCTAAGCTTCCAGGCCGCCGCCCGTTTCGGGCTTGTCACGTGGCAACAAGCGACCGAGTCAGGCTGCTCTCCCACATGCGCGATGGGACATGCCTACAGGTGGGGCCCTCCACTACCACACCTCGGCGCGCGAGCGGATCCCCTGCGGCCGAAGCGGACGGTTGAGATTCCCGCGGAGTTACTGCGCGCAGTAACTTTGCGCGATAAACGTGGGGGGCGAGGGGTAGTGGGCGCCGTAGATCCCACAACCGCCCCCTCGGCTTCGCAACCCATGAGTCTATAAGTAGGGGGAGGGGGAGCCGCGGAGCACGCGCGCCCCGCCTCCTCATACTTCTTCTTCCTCTTCTTCTCTCTCGCTGCTGCGCCTCAAGCTACGTCGAGCGCTGCGGTGGTCCGCTCACAATGAGCTCTTCCTCCGCCGTCACGCCCCCTATGGCACACTCCGGCACCTGGGACGGTTCGGAGGTCCACGACGATCACGTCGATTTCCTCTGTAAGACGCGTCGGCTGCCCGGCGAGGACCTCGTGCGGGTCCGCCTCGCGCGGAGGGGGAAAATCTCGCCAGCGCCGCAGGAGGACGAGCGGGTCGTCTTCCGCTCGCACTGCCTACGCGGCCTTGTCTTACCGGCGAGCAGGTTCTTCCGCTCTTTTCTTGAATTCTATGGTCTCCAGCCGCACCACCTCACCCCCAACACGATTGTGTTGTTGTCCGCCTTCGTCACCTTGTGCGAAGGCTTCCTCGGCATTCTCCCCACCATCGAGCTCTGGGGAGAGTTCTTCTACTCCAAGCTTGGCACCCAAGCCGCGAGCGTGCCGGCTCAGTGCGGCGCGTTCATCACCGTGCGGAGGTCGGCGGCCGACAACCCATTTCCCTCCATCAAGCTGATAAAGTAGGTGAAGATGTGGCAGCGGTCGTACTTCTACGTGAAGAACGTCTCCGCGGAGGGCGACTGGGTCAACCTGCCGGCCTACGTAGCCGGCCCGCCGGCGGGGAGGCAGCCCAACTGGTCGTATCGGGCCAGGACGCTGACGCCCGCAGGAGCCGGCGCCGTCGCACGACTCCGAGTGCTGACGCGATCGGAGGGCCTGACCGGGCCGGATTTGCTGGCCGCCTTCGTGGCACGCCGAGTGCTCCCACTCCAAGGTCGCCCCCACATGATTTGCCAGATGAGCGAGCATCGGGACCCGAGTCGGATGTGCACCAAGGAAATGCCTCACGAGGAGGTAGCCTATATGGTGAATTATCTTGCGAGCTGCGACCTCAAAGAAGAGTGACAGTTCGGCAAGGAGACGTATTCAGGTGCCGCCCCTCTGCCTCTTGTGAGTCGTTTCTTTTTCTCTTTTTCTTTGACTCTCCCGACTTCTTCGTTGCCGAGTCCGTCTTGTCCGATCTGACCAGTCAGCTTTGGTCAGAACCCCCTCCTCTAGCCAGTAGCCGACACCGTGGGGCCGGACCACGAATTCCTCCCCGACCGAGCAGAGAGCGACGTTGACGACCCCGACTTGGGGGCGACGGCCCTGGAGGACGACACCGAGGGAGGAGGTGGCGTAGTGGGTGGCCTGAGACTTGGGGCCAGTCTCAAGGACTGGCCTGACGATGACGAGGAGGTCGCCCCGCGCCACCAGCCAGGAGCCGACCAGCCGGGCGCGAGCTCGTCCGCCGCGCCGGACGCCCAAGGCGACGCTAAGAAGCGCAGGGGCGGGACGAGCCTGTTCTGCAGCCGGCCGAAGAAGCCCAAGGGCTCGGCCGCCGGCCGAAGAAGCCCAAGGGCTCGGCCGCGGCGACCAAGCGGGACGAAGCGGCCGCAAAGGCCAACCGCTTCCGCAAGGTGGTGAAGACGCCGCAGCTGGTTTCGGCGTAAGTGCTACCTTCCTTTGCACCTTCACTTTTTCTTCGTTGACTCCGTCTGAAATTCCTTTGCTTTACATTCTTGACTTTAGGGCCCCACTCTCTCTCGAGAAGTCGGCCGCCGGCTCCGTCATGAAGTCGGCAGAGACCTCCTCCACTACCCGGCGGATTGATCCGGCCGCCGACCTCCGGGAGGCGACGGAGCGGAACACGCGCGAGAAGCGGGAAGCCGCCCGCCTGAAGAAGGCGGAGGCCGCCGCCCTGAAGAAACTGGCGGAAGCCGAGGCCGCCGACGCGGAGAAGAAACATGCTGAAGAATCCGCACACCGCCAGTCGGCGGTGTTCGTCGTCCCTTTGACCTCTGCGCCGCCACCACCGGAGTTCACGGCGCAGACTGGGGAAGTCGGCGTCGAGAACCCGATCATGGAGAGGGACGGCGACGACATCGCCACGCCGAACGTAATCGTGCCGCCACCGCCGCCGCCCGGGAGCGCGCCAGGCGGGCAGCCGGCGGACCCGCCGGTTCCACCAACTGAAGACGTGGTGGCGACGGGCCTGGCTCTCGAGGTCGGCACGCTGACGCGCCACCGTCTCGCGAAAGCGGCCTCGGCGCCGCGCCCTCTGGAGACCGGTGCCACGAGCTCCACGATCTCAAACACCGAGGCGACGAGCGCCACGCCCACTGGATGGGTGCGGGGAGGCGGGACGGGCCCGTTGAACTAGGCGCTTTTGGACGTCCAAGCCAAGCTCCGAGCCGAGGGAGATGCCATCAAGGAATGCACCAAGGCGTATCTGGCGTCGCGAGAAGCCATCTGGGTATGCGTCCTTCCTTCTTTGTTTCTGTTTCTTGTTCTTCTTTGTGGGGGCGCGCCAGCGCACCCACTGGGTGTAATCCCCGAGTTTTGGGCCGGCTGCTGAGCAGGCGTCTCGGAACTCTAATCGATGAGTTCCGAGTACCAACACTTTGTCTGAAATTTTGTCGCAGGATTACCACAATCTTCGCGTGACCACCTTCAACGCCAACGTTGAGGAGTTGGCCAAGCGAACCGCCGACTTGTCGGACAGCCGGGGTGAGACCTCTTCCTTCTCCGCGGGGCCGCGCTGGTGCACCCGCGGACTGTAGTCGCCGAGATTTGGGCCGACTGTTGAGCAGTCGGGACGGATCTCTCCGGCGACTATTCTTCTTTGGTGATGATTCCTTTCTTCGCGGGGGCGCGCTGGCGCACCCGCGGGCTGTAGTCCCCGAGATTTGGGCCGACTGCTGAGCAGTCGGGCCGGATCTCCCCGGTAACCTTTCTTCCTAGTTGACGACTGACACCTTTTCTTCTTCTTCTTCAAAGGCCAACGCCGCCCTGCAGCAGCAGCTGGGCGAGGCCAACACTGCATTGCGTGTCAAGGAGGAGGAGTGCGGCCAGCTGGCGGGGGAGCGCGACCGGCTGGCTACGCAGCTGGCGGAGCAGAAGGAGCTGCTCAAGAAGGCCCAGAAGGAGGCGGAGGACAAGGAGACCGCCCTCCTTGCCAAATTCGCGTCCGAGCACTCCTCCTGGACCGACACGGAGGCGACGCTGGTCTCCGGCTTCCATGCGATCGAAGATCACGTCGACGGTGAGTTTCCCCTCATTTTTCTTTTCTAAGTTGCCGACTGCTAGTTGAGTCGACCTCTAGTCTTTAATCTTGTTCTTCGTTCTTCTGCCTTGGCAGACTTCTTCCCTGGCCACTTGGTCGCTACCAACCAAGCCATCGAAGCGGATCACGAAGGGCGGAGGGCGGACGACGCACAGACCGCCGCCGACGCCCCCCGAACTCTTGGTGAACAGATCCTGAGCATCGAGGCCTGCCTTCAGTCGGCTCACCGGATGCTGCGCCGTCTTCAACGTGTCGGCGCCCAGGCGATTGCCGCCCTACGACCGGACATGCAGGCGCCACGCACCCGCAGTCGGACTGCCGACTGGCTGGAGGTAGCGGCTGGCCGCCTTGAGGCCTGGAAGGGCTCTTCGGCCCGGGCTGGAGCGCGCCGGGCCTTAGAGTTCGCCAAGGCGTGGTATCCTGGGCTGAGTCTAGCCCAGCTAGCCACGTTCCGGCTAGAAGCTCAGGCGGAGTTGGCGGTCGTGGAAGACGATCTCGTCAAGCGCGCATCATCGATCGCCGAATACACCGACACCAGCGTCTTCGTCCCAGAGCGAGCTGAGAACGGCGAGGAGGCGCCGCCGGAATGGTTCCGGCTGAACCCGGACGGCGGCAAGGACTCGGGGGAGGTGATTGACTCCAGTGGCGAGGAAGAAGGCGAGGATGAGGAAGGAGACAAGGAGGAGGCGCCAGAGGTCAGAGCAGATGGCCAGCCCCAGCTCGACCGTGCCTCTAGCAACGAGCCGCGCCCAACCGAGCCAGCTGCTGCCAGAGGTGACCAAGCGGAGACCAACCAGCCGGCCGCTCCAGCAACTGGCACTGCCGACCCCTCCGGACCTCCGAATCCGTCTGTAGTTTCCTAGGCTGCCACTTCATCTTTGTTTTTATCTGCTTAATAGTCTCAATGAACTTGTTAATTTGCACAATTCCACCCGTGGGGTGTATCTTGAACTTCTGTATTGAAGATTCGGCCAAGGGCCTTTTCTATGTATATATTTCTCCGCGTTCTATCTCTTTGCCCATTGCTCTTTGCCTTTTTCCTTTGCCGCCTTCCCTTGGTTGCTGTCTTGCCAGCCGGACAGTCGCTCTACGGACTGTTGCTGGATCAAGTACTTAGCTTTTTTGGGAAGGCAAGTACTTAGCCGTTTAGAGTTTTTTTAGCAAATTGATTAGAAAACGGCGAGCCGGCTGCTCAATAGTCGGTTGTAAAAGGCTAGAAGCCGGCTTAAACTATGTACATGCTTTGAGTCCTTAGCCATTTTTCATGTGGACACCCATTCTACCTTACCCCTGCCCACCAGACAGTCGCTCTGCGAGCTGCGGCTTCTAACAGGAGACAGCTTAAGTGCCACACACTACTTGTCCGGCTGCAGGAAGTCATTTCATAGTATAAGGCGGCAATTCCCCGGGCCGACTAGTCAAACCCGGTGCCCAACGGCATAACAAAGAATAACATACTCATAGGCATAATTCTTATCATATAGATAAAACAGGGAAGTCCCCGAGCTCTTCTCGGGGGGCCCGAGGTCTTCGTACTTTAATACAAAAGGTAGCGTGGTACATACTGCATTAACTGTAAAATCTTCGGAGGAGGTTTGCATTCCATGGCTGCTCCGTCTCTTTGCCGGAGTCGTCCCTCTTGCGTGCTCGGGGCTTCTGAGTATCGATCAGGTAGTAGGAGTCGTTGCCCAACACTTTGCTGATGATGAAAGGGCCTTTCCAAGGTGCTGAGAGCTTGTGCTGGCCGGCTGTTCGCTGAATCAGCCGGAGCACAAGGTCTCCTTGGAAAGATCTCGGCTTGACCTTCCGGTTGTAGTATCGGTGTAGGCTCTGCTGGTAGATGCTGGACCGGCTGAGTGCCAACAGCCGGCCCTCTTCCAGCAGATCGACGTCGTCTTGACGTGCTTCTTCTGCTTCCTCTTCGGTGTACATGGTGATTCGAGGGGAGTCGAATTCTATGTCCGTTGGGATGACGGCTTCGGCACCGTAGACGAGGAAGAAAGGCGTGAAGCCAGTTGACTTGTTTGGAGTTGTGCGCAGGCTCCGAAGGACGGCCGGTAGCTCGTTGAGCCAATAGCCGGCCGAACGCTCCAGAGGTTCGACCAGTCGAGGCTTGATGCCGGACAGGATGAGGCCGTTTGCTCGCTCTACCTAGCCGTTGGACTACGGATGGGCGACGGACGCTAAGTCCAGTCGAATGCCCTGCGTTGCGCAGAAACGGGCCAAGGAACCTTTGGCAAAGTTCGTGCCGTTGTCAGTGATGATGTTGTGCGGTATGCCATACCGAATTGTGATGTCGGAGATGAAGGTCATAGTAGTCGGACCATTCAACTTCTTGATCGGTTTTGCTTCTATCCACTTGGTGAATTTGTCCACTGCGACAAGTAAGTGAGTCAAGCCGCCGAGTGCCATCTTGAATGGTCCCACCATGTCCATGCCCCAAACAGCAAAGGGCCAGTCAATGGGGATAGTCTTGAGTGCAGAAGTCGACTGATGTCGCTTGGAGCGGAACTTCTAGCACCCTTTGCATTTTTGGACCAAGGCCTTGGCGTCTTCAAGAGCAGTCGGCCAGAAGAAACCATGGCGGAAGGCTTTGGCGACGAGTGCCCTTGAAGTCGCGTGGTGGCCACACTCGCCTTGATGGATGTCCTTGAGAATTGCTTGGCCTTGCTCCGGCTCCACGCAGCACTGGTAGACACCAGTGACACTGCGCCTTGCAAGCTCTCTGTTGACTATGGTGTAGGCTGTCGCCCGGCGTTGCACTTGTCGATCTAAGATCTCATCAGTTGGCAGCTCTTTGTTCACCAGGAATTTTAGGATGGGTTGGGCCCACGAAGGGGCTGCAATTTCTGCAACTGTCAGGACTGCGACTTGGACGGCGGCGGTTGGGCCGGGAGGTGGTGGGTTGGAGTCGGCAGCCTCTTGCTGTGTCGATGAAGTCCCCGGGCCGGGCTCTGGAGTCCCCGGGCCAACCGCCGCAGTCCTCGGCCGGGTGCGACTGCCACGATCCCCGCGCCGCCTGCCGGAATACTCGTGCCGTCTGCGGGGGCTCTCGAGTCGGATCCGACTGCTTCAGGAGGAGCTGGCACGAAGATAGAGTCTGACTCTGGCGATGGCTTGACAGACGGCTTGAGGAGGCGTTGAAGGGCGACGCCGGACGGTATTGCTTGACGGGTGGAGCCGGTTCGTGCCAGGGCGTCTGCTTGATCGTTGTCGTTTTTTGGCACATGGAGGAACTCGCACCCCTCAAAATATCCACTGAGTTGCTGTACGAGGAAGCGGTAGCTCGCCATGTTTGCGTCTTTGGCGTCCCAATCGCCTGACGACTGCTGGACCACCAAGTCGGAGTCACCATAGCACAGGATCCAGTGAATGCCAAGCTCTTTGGCCAACCGGAGCCTGTGAATGAGTGCCACGTATTCGGCGACGTTGTTGGAGGCAGCAAAACGGATTTGCAGCACATATTTGAGCTTGTCGCCTTTGAGAGAGGTGAGGACGATACCGGCTCCCAAGCCGGTGCGTATCTTGGAGCTGTCGAAATGCATTCGCCAATGGGTGGAGTCGGGCGCTGGCGGCAGATACTGGGTCTCAGCCCAGTCGACGAGGAAGTCGGCCAGCGCTTGCGACTTGATGGCGGTGCGAGGCTGGTAGTAGATGGTGTAGGGGGCCAAATCTATGGCCCATTAGGCCACTCGGCCCGAAGCATCCCGGCTCCCGATGATCTCGGCTAGTGGAGCTGTGCAGACCACAGTGATTGGATGTTCTTGGAAGTAAGGCTTCAATTTTTTGGCGGCAAAGTGCACGCCGTAGCACATCTTCTGGTAGTGGGGGTAGTTTTGCTTGGAGGTCGACAACACTTCACTCAAATAATATACCGGTCTCTGGACTGGTAGTGCCTTGCCTTCCTCCTTGCGCTCTACCACGATGACTGTGCTGACTACTCGGCTGGTGGCGGCGATGTAGAGGAGCATGGGTTCCTTAGGAGTCGGAGCCGCCAGGACAGGTGGAGTAGTCAATATCTTCTTCAGTTGGAGAAAAGCTTCGTCTGCCTTGTGGTTCCACTCGAAAAAGTGGTCTTCTTCATGAGTCGGTATAGGAGGAGAGCCTTCTCGCCCAGCCGACTGATGAATCGGCTGATGGATGCCAAATAGCCGGTGAACTTTTGTATGTCCAACAGTCGGCTGGGTACCTCCATCCTCTCAATGGCCTTGATCTTCACAGGGTTGCACTCTATGCCGCGTTCAGAGACCAGGAAGCCAAGAAGCTGGCCGGCTGGTACTCCGAAGACGCATTTCTCCGGGTTGAGCTTGATTTGAAATCGGTGCAAGTTCTCAAAGGTCTCCTTGAGGTCTTCCAGCAGTGTTCCACGCTTCTCCGTCTTCACCACCACATCGTCCACGTAAACATGGGCATTTCTGCCGAGTTGCTTGAGGAGTCACTTCTGCATGCAACGTTGGAAGGTGGCGCCGGCATTCCTCAAGCCGAACATCATGGTCAAGTAGCAGAAGGCTCCAAACGACGTGATGAAGGCGGTCTTCAGCCTATCGGCCGGGTTCAACTTGATCTGGTGATATCCTGAATATGCATCCAAGAAACTCAACAGCTCGCATCCGGCTGTGGAGTCTATCACTTGGTCGATCCTTGGTAAAGCGAACGGGTCCTTGGGGCATGCTTTGTTGAGGCTAGTGTAGTCAATACACATTCGCCATTGCTTGTTGTTCTTCGGTACCAGGACCGGGTTGGCTAACCATTCTGGAAAGAACACTTCCATGATGAAGCCGACTGCCAGCAGTCGGGCTATCTCTTCTTCAACAACTCTTCTCTTCTCTTCTGACAAGCGGCGCAAGGGCTACCTGACTGGTTGGCATCAGACCGGACATGTAATTTGTGCTCGGCGAAATCCGTTGGGACACCTGGCATGTCTTTGGGGGACCATGCAAAGATGCCCCGATTCTCACAGAGGAAATCGACGAGCTTGCCTTCCTATTTGCTGTCGAGGTTTGCACCTACGACAGCGTACCTCTCCGGGTGCTCCGGGTCCAAAGGTATCTTCTTTGTTTCTTTGGCCAGCTTGAACGAGCCCTCAGCTTCCGACTCCTTGGGATCGGGCGACATCTCTGGCTGCTTGCTTGCCATCGCCACAACCCGATCAAGGAGCCGCTTCTCAGCTGCGATCACGAGGGACTCGGCCAGCCGACTGCTTTCTGTTGCGCAGGCGGACGACTTCCTGTAGTCGCCAGCTATGGTCGGAATCCTCTTGGAACTCGGCATCTTCATCTTGAGGTAGGCATAGTGGGGGACAACCATGAACTTGGCCAGGGCAGGCCGGCCGAGTAACGCATGGTATGGACTCTCGAGGTCCACCACCTCAAACCAAACTGACTCTCAGCGGAAATGATCTTTGTCCCCAAAGAGGACGTCAATCAGAATTTTGCCGATTGGTGAGCAGGAAAGGCCTGGAACTATGCCATGGAACACTGTCCGGCTGGACCGAAGCTACCTCTGTCTGATTCCTAATTTCTCCATGGTATCCTTGTACAGGATGTTGATGCTGCTGCCGCCGTCTATCAGGACTCTGGAGAAGCGAGCAGCTCACTTGTCCGTGGCAAAGGTGGCATCCAAAACCAACGCATAGGAGCCGGGTTTGGGCATTACTTCTGGGTGGTCTGCTCTGCTCCAGCTGATGGGCTTCTCAGACCAATGCATGAACTCTGGCGTCTCAGATGCTACTGCATTCACCTCTTGCTGCTGCTGCCGCCTGCTGCATCGATCATCGGCCACGCTGGTGAACACGACATAGGCTCCATGCTCTTCTGGGTACTCGTCTTGTATCGCCGACTGGTCTGAGCGCCGGCTGCTGGGGCGGAGGAGGAGGCGGCTGCCCAGCAGGTGGGGGAGGCAAAAGGCCGTCTCCCTTCGCGATCCTGGTGAGCCAGTGGCACTTCCGAGTGGTGTGGTTGGACGGCTTCACACCACTATGGAATTTGCAGGGTCCATCCAAAATCTGCTCATATGAGAAAGCCGGCTGCTAGTTGGGCTTGCCGCCCTTCTGGCATTTGGGCGGAGGCTGCCCTTCCGGCTGCTGGTCTTCGACTGTCGCCACCTGCCGACTGGTGGAAGCCGTCTGTGGGGCTTTGCGCTTGTGGTCGTTCTGCTGTTGACGCTGACTGGCGTCTCCAGCCAGGGTTCGAGGAGCCTGAGGAGCCACCTTGCCCGTCGCACTAACTTGGATGTTCGCCTTCATGGAGGAGTTGGCTGTGGCATATTTGTCTACCATGATCAGCAGCTCGTCGAGGGTCTCCGGCTCATCGCAGAGGCTCATCGCAGAGAAGCCTATGCTTGAGGAGGGTGCCCTCTCGGCATCCTGTAGTGAAGTACTCAATGGCCTGCACCTCGTGCATGCCCTCGCAGGAGTTGCGAAGCTCGGCCCGGCGCGTGAGGTAGTCGCGACTTGACTCGTTGGGGCCTTGCACGCACAAGGAGAGCTGGCGAGGTTTGGGTGGCCGCTTGTACGTGCTGGTGAAGTTGCGGACGAAGGCGTCGGTGAAGTCGACCCAACTATTGATGCTGCGGGGCTTCGAGCTGTTCAGCCATGTCCGTGTCGTGCCCTGGAGCATGAGCGGAACGTATTTCACGGCAACACGCTTGTTGCCGTTTGCTATGCTGACGGCCGTGGAGTAGTCGACTAGCCAGTCTTCCGGCTTCACGGAGCCGGTGTATTTGGGTGTGTCTCTTGGAAAACCCTTTGGGGAAGGGCTCGTCCCGAATGCGGGGGCCAAAACACGGCGAACCCAACTCATCTTCTTCTTTAAGCGTCAGGGATCGGTGGATGCGGTCGATCCGGTGGCGGGCGTCATTCTCTCCGACTCCCTCTCAGCGGCCAAGGCGGTCGCCGAGCGTCAGGTGATCAACAGGTGGCGGGGAGACTCGCCTTTCCCTGCGAGGGGGAGGAGCCAGACAGTCGTCCCATCGTTCCACTGTTCTTGGGCGGCCGTCTTGGTCACGCTCGATGGTGATGCGAGTCCGACTGCGGATGGCATCCGGCTCCTTGTCCTTTCTTCTGCGGACGCCACCAGTCGGTGTCCGAGATGTCGTGTCTTGGTCTCGGCGGGGAGGCAGGTCGTCATTCTATCGGTGCGGCGCATCAGTGCGGCAGCCGGCCTCGTTCTGCTCTGCAGCCGCGTCAAGGAGTCGCTGGACGCGCTCCGTCATCAAGCGACGTTCTTTGCCCTCGAATTTGTCCAGCTCGTCCGCCGCCGCCTGGGCAGCTCGGATGTTCTCCGCAGGCGTGGCGTAAACGGGGCGATTTTCCCCGAACAGGTCAGCGATGGCCACGCCGCGGTGCCGGACCGTGCCAAGGCGGCTAGGTCTGGCGGGAGCCGGCGTGCCGCCCACAGCGCGGTCCATCTCGCGCTGGTAGGCCTCTGATAGGCGTCTCATGCTGGCCAGCTTCTTGGCGCCTTCGACTAGCTGAAGGCGGCGTGCCTCCGGCGTCTTGGCGTCGGCATTTTCGGGAATGGGTGCTGCCAGATCTTGCAGCGCCGCACTGAGCGGGTCATAACCACCCCCGCCGGAGTGCTCGCCATGATCAATGACAAGCACTTCCGTGATGGTGCTTCCGCCGCTCTCCGCGCAAGGGAGCGGCTCGTCGTAGACCACCACGTTGGTGGGGAACGTGTCAAGCGACGCGGTGTCGGAGTCGACCAACATCGTATCGGTGGAGCCTACGGACTCCAAGTCCTCAGCTGGCTCGCTGGCGACGTGGAGTTGATCGAGGAGGCCCGCGAGGAGGCTCTCGGGGCCGCGTGTGCCCGCGTCAGATGCGGGCTCGTCGGAGAGGCGGACCTCACCGACAAGGTCGGCGAGGCAACTAGCCGCGCAGGCGATTTCAGCGCCATGCAGCGCGTCGGCGCAGACTCCGTCTGGCGTGCCAGGCTGGCTGCGCTCGCCAGGGAGGAAAAGGGTTCCCGTCCAGAACAGGTCTCCGGACGACGGTGCACCACGCCCCACGGTGGGCGCCAAATGTCGGGGGTTGGGTGCGACATATGCCAATGGATGGCTTATCATGGTGGGAGCGAGTAGAACGTCGCCGGTGCCCGGAAACGGGATGAGGCGTAGACACGAACGCCATCATACTTTACCCAGGTTCGGGGCTCTCCTAGGAGATAACACCCCTAGTCCTGCTCTGCGGGGTCTCCACATGATCACTAAGGCAAAGTGAATACAAGGGCGCTCCTCGAGCTGTATGCTGAAGGTAGGAGAAGGGAGGGCTAGCTCTCTCCTCCCTCTATGATCTGGTCTAGTTCTAATGGGTCTGAACCCTTTGCATGGGTGCCCTGGGGGGTTTATATGGGCCTACCCCCCAGGGGTACAATGATAAATTGTCTGGGCGCAGGGCCCAGCCGTCAGTCTCTTCGCCTGCCGGCCCTTCCGCCGACTGGTGGGCCCCGCCGACTAATCTGATACGGAGCCGACAGGCCGTACCCGCCGCTTGTGGGTCTTGCCGGCTGCTGATTACTGTAGTCGTGCTTCTAATGACGCGGGCTTGGTCATGGGGTCGTGGCTACAGCCCCGCCGTCTGGCGGGTGATCACTGTAGCCACTCCCTGTCTACAAAAAAGGGTCTCCGGCTCATCGCAGAGAAGTCTGTGCTTGAGGAGGGTGCCCTCTCGGCATCCTGCAGTGAAGTACTCAATGGACTGCACCTCGTGCACGCCCTCGCAGGAGTTGCGGAGCTCGGCCCAGCGCGTGAGGTAGTCGCGAGTTGACTCGTTGGGGCCTTGCACGCACAAGGGGAGCTGGCTTGGGTGGCCGCTTGTACGTGCTGGTGAAGTTGCAGACGAAGGTGTCGGTGAAGTCGACCCAACTGTTGATGCTGCGGGGCTTCAAGCTGTTCAGCCATGTTCGGGCCGTGCCCTGGAGCATGAGTGGAACGTACTTCACGGCAACATGCTTGTTGCCATTTGCTATGCTGACGGCCGTGCAGTAGTCAACTAGCCAGTCTTCCGGCTTCACAGAGCCGATGTATTTGGGTGTGTTTCTTGGGAGCGTGAACCCTTTGGGGAAGGGCTCGTCTCGAATGCGGGGGCCAAAACACGGCGGACCCAACTCATCTTCTTCTTCAAGTGCCAGGGATCGGTGGAGACGGTCGATCCCGTGGAGGGCGTCATTCTCTCCGACTCCCTCTAGGCGGTCAAGGCGGTCGCCGAGCGTCGGGTGATCAACAGGCTGCGGGGAGACTCGCCTTTCCCTGCAAGGGGGAGGAGGCGGACAGTCGTCCCGTCGTTCCATTGTTCTTGGGCGGCCGTCTTGGTCGCGCTCTATGGTGATGCGAGTCCGACTGTGGCTGGCAGCCGGCTCCTTGTCCTTTCTTCCGCGGACGCCACCTGTCGGCGTCCGAGATGTCGCGCCTTGGTCTCGGCGGGGAGGTAGGTCGTCATTCTGTCGGTGCGGCGCATCCGTGCGGCAGCCAGCCTCGTTCTGCTCCACAGCCGTGTCAAGGAGTCGCTGGACGCGCTCCGTCATCAAGCGACGTTCTTCACCCTCGAATTTGTCCAGCTCGTCGGCCGCTGCCTGGGCAGCTCGTATGTTCTCCACAGGCGTGGCGTAAACGGGGCGATTTGCCCCGAACAGATCGGTGATGGCCACGCCGCGCTGCCGGACTGTGCCAAGGCGGCTAGGTCCAGCTGGAGCCGGCGTGCCGCCCACAGTGCGTTCCATCTCGCACTAGTAGGCCTCTAATAGGCGTCTCATGCTGGCCAGCTTCTTGGCGCCTTCGACTAGCTGAAGGTGGCGTGCCTCCAGCGTCTCGGTGTCGGCATCTTCGGGAATGGGCGCTGCCAGATCTTGCAGCACCGTGCTGAGCGGGTCATAATCACACCCGCCGGAGTGCTCGCCATGATCAATGACAAGCACTTCCATGACGGTGCTTCCTCCGCTCTCCGCGCAAGGGAACGGCTCATCGAAGACCACCACGTTGGTGGCGAACGTGTCAAGCGACGCGGTGTCGGAGTCGACCAACATCGGGTCGGTGGAGCCTACAGACTCCAAGTCCCCAGCTGGCTCGCTAGCGACGTGGAGTTGATCGAGGAGGCCTACGAGGAGGCTCTCGGGGCCGCCTGTGCCCGCGTCGGATGCGGGCTCGTCGGAGAGGCGGACCTCACCGACAAGGTCGGCGAGGCAACTGGCCGCGCAGGGATTTCAGCGCCATGCAGCGCGTTGGCGCAGACTCCGTCTGGCGTGCTAGGCTGGCTGCGCTCGCCAGGAAGGAAAAGGGTTCCCGTCCAGAACAGGTCTCCGGACGACGGTGCATCAGGCCCCATGGTGGGCGCCAAATGTCGGGGGTTGGGTGCGACATATGCCAATGGATGGCTTATCATGGTGGGAGCGAGTAGAACGTCGCCGGTGCCCGGAAATGGGATGAGGCGTAGACACGAACGTCGGCGTACTTTACCCGGGTTCGGGGCTCTCCTAGGAGATAACACCCCTAGTCCTGCTCTGTGGGGTCTCCGCATGATCACTATGGCAAAGTGAATACAAGGGCGCTCCTCGAGTTGTATGCTGAAGGTAGGAGAAGGCAGGGCTAGCTCTCCCCTCCCTCTATGATCTGGTCTAGTTCTAATGGGTCGGGACCCTTTGCATGGGTGCCCTGGGGGTTTATATAGGCCTACCCCCAGGGGTACAATGGTAAACTGTCTGGGCGCAGGGCCCAGCCGTCAGTCTCTTCGCCTGCCGGCCCTTCCGCCGACTGCTGGGGCCCGCCGACTGGTGGGCCCCGCTGACTGGTCTGGTACGTAGCCGTCAGGCCGTACCCGCCGCTTGCGGGTCTTGCCGGCTGCTGATTACTGTAGTCGTGCTTCTAATGACGCATGCTTGGTCATGGGGTCGTGGCTACAACCCCGCCGTCTGGCGGGTGATCACTGTAGCCACTCCCTGTCTCGTCTGGTTAATGGTGCGGGGAACCTGAGGGAGGGGCAGGCCGACTCCCGGGGGCCGGCTCCCTACGGGTCCGACTAGTGGCACTCTTGCCGTCTTCTGGACTCTCGCTGACCGGTAGGGTTCGTCGTCCGTGGACCGTACTGACAGGCCGTCGTGGGCACATGACTCCGCCCACTGTTGTTGATGTCAGGGATGGCATGACAACAGTGCCGTGCCAGACGGAGATCTCCTTTGGTACAGCGCACTGTGGCCTAGCCATCTCCTGGAAAAGGGGAGGGAGTGGGCTTCACTGTTGCCGCTCCCCGTCCCCCCCCCTGATGAGGGCATGGGCTTTGTTGGTGCCATGGGCCGACTCCCCGTGGTCGGCCTCTCTGGAAGCCGCTAGGCGGGAGTGGGCCGATCTTGACCTCGCCTCTAGGACTCGGCTGCATGCGGGCAGCCGACTGTTCCTTCAGCCGTCCTCCAGAAGGCGGCTCTTCATCTGGCGTCTCGAGGGGCGCAATCAGCCCCGATGTCTTGAAAGGTTTTGGGCCTGGGGTTAGCCTACCCGTGGCCCATTACTCCGACACATATTAACCAAGGACGAAAAATTGACCCGAAATACCCGAGACCAAAGCAAAATTGACCAAAATAAAGAAATTTAGTTGTTACTTCTCAAAAACTGAACTTACTTAGGACTTAGGACTTTTCGGTTTTAGGCCTCAATTGACCGGAATAACCAATTAAAAATATATCTAAACTTGTAGAGCAACCTCTCCCAACATCTCACTCCCAAGTTCCTAACCCGACGGCAACCTCCACGATGTCGGTAACTCCCCGGGCATCGCTCCCCTTCCTATAGGTGGCATCGAGATCCATCATGTGCCCTCCACCTCCGTGTCCTGGGTGAAAGCCCAAAATATTCGGATTGGCCACTGGCCAGCGATGGCACTCCAGTGTTGCTTTTCTTCCTGAAGGCGCTGCTATGTGACGGTGGAGGCGATGGTCAAGGTTTTGGCATGAGTTCTTGGGTTCTTGGTCGCGAGTGTATATTCAGTAGTGTTCCCGCTCAGCGGCTTGCGGTGGGCGTCATGTTCTTTGTCGGAGGTGGTGAGAATGTCGAGGTTTGAATTCACAATGAGTTCACCATGCTTGTTGTCATATCTCAGGCAACCTGCTGGTCCTGCCCACGCGTGCCCAGGGTTGAGGCGCCCTGCCTACCGATGGTGTAGTGTCCCTCGATCCGGGAGGAGAGGGCAGGGGCCCTCTTCGGAGGTAGAAGAGGATCGTCAGTCAGTAGTGTTGGCCACATGAGAATTGAGGGGGCGTGGCTTACTACGGTGGCAGTTTGCTTCCTTGGCTTCATTACATCAATGGCAAAATCTAGGATTCACTGAGGGCTTCGATGTTCTACTTGTTCTTGGTGCATTCGGATCCCGTTAGTTGCACTTTAGCTTCTTGTGGCTTTCTCGTTTTCTCTTTGCTTTTTTGGTTGTAATGTCATATATATGGCTTGATCGGTGCTTTATCTATAGAGCGGTATGAAAGCCTTTTTCGACACAAATAAGGACCATACTTAGATCTCCTTGATGATAATTTTCCCTCTGAAAGCAAGTCCTCCGGAGGCTTCCACGTAGCTTCGTCATAGCTTGGCTCACTCCCTCAATCGTGCGAGAGCCGACCACGTCGTCAGACCCCACAAATCTCACCAACATGCTCCCATGATTCCATCTATTTTGGTCATGCATTCAGCTTGCACCGGCAACAACGTGCGAAGTCGTACGTAGCCATCCGTGGCATGAACCCCACCTCGGCCCCGGGTCTGGATGGCCTCCCGGTGAAATTCTTCTAGTCTTTCTGGAATGTGATCAAACCGGAGATCATGGCCATTTTCAAAGAGTTCTGTGTTGGGACTATCGACCTCGGGCGCCTCAACTATGGGATCATCTCGCTCATCCCGAAGGTCCCGGGCGCCTCCGACATCCGTCAGTTTCGTCCAATCACGGTCATCAACGTGATTTTTCGGATTCTGGCTAAAGGGTACGCCAATAGGGTGACCCTCCTCGCATACCAGATTACCCACCCCAACCAGTCCGCCTTCATTCAAGGGCGATGTACATTCTGGATGGGGTGCTAGTCCTTCACGAAGTCCTCCATGAGGTGCGCGCTAAAAACCTTAAGGCGGTCTTCTTGAAGATTGATTTCCATAAGGCCTACGACACGGTTAGTTGGCCCTTCCTTTGGGAAGTATTGCTCCGAAAGGGCTTCGACGACCGTTGGATCTCCAGGGTTATGCAGATGGTCTCTTGCAGTCGCACTGCCGTGAACATCAATGGGGTGATCGGCCCTTACTTCCCCACCTTCTGTGGGGTAAGGCAAGGTGATCCCTTCTCCCCCTTCTTGTTCAATATGGTGGTGGACGCGCTTGCCGCCATTCTAGATAAGGCTAAGGCTGCTAGCCATATTCAGGGGATCACTCCCCACCTGGCTGGCGGCTCTAGGATCTCCCTCCTCCAGTATGCCGACGACACCATTATCATGGTCAAAGGCTCGGAGTCGGATATCGCCAACCTTAAGTTCCTCCTCCTCTGCTTCCAACAAATGTCTGGCCTTAAGATAAACTTCGACAAGAGTGATGTGATGGTGAAGGGCTACTCTCGGGCCGAGTCGCTTGCCATTGCCAACCGGCTTAACTGCCGCCTCGGCGCCTTTCCCACAACTTACCTGGGAACGCCCATTAGCGACTCTCAGCTCACCGTCGCGGACCTGCGCCCGACCGTGCTCCAAACGTGCATCGAACCTTGGCAGGGTAGATGGTTGTCAAAGGCGGCTCGGACCATTCTCATTAACTCATCCTTCTCCAGCCTCCTCCTGTTCCTCATGAGCTTCTACAGCCTCCACGAGACCCTGCACCATGAGATCGCCAAAATTCAGTCCCGCTTTTACTGGGCCGGCGACAATAATAAGCAGAAATACCATATGGTTAGCTGGCCTGACATCTGCAAGCCTAGGGATCAAGGAGGCCTCGGGATCATGTGCTCCAAACGCATGAATATCGCCCTCCTACCCCGTTGGCTCTGGCGGACCTCGCAGGGCCAGGGGGGTCCCTGGCTTGACATCATTCGGAACAAATATCTGAGAGGCCAACCCCTCGCCTTTTGTCAGAGATCTGGTGGCTCTCAGTTCTGGCAGTCGGTCGTCCAGCTGCTCCCGGTCCTTCGCATCGGGACATCCATCTCGGTGGGCTCCGGATCGGCGACGCTGTTCTGGTTTGACAGATGGGCTGGAGACTCCCCCTTCGCCGCGCGCTTCCCTGACCTCTTCTCCATCGCAGTAGAACCCTTGATCTCTGTTGAGAGGGCCCTTATTGACCTAGGGCTCCTTGCTTTTCGGAGGCCCTTTGGCCCCCCGGAATCCGCCGCCTGGCGCGAGTTGCTGGACTGCGTTGCTCTTCACGAGCCTGTGGTGGATAGTAGCCTTGACCGGGTGAGATGGCGTCTCAAACCTTCGGGACAATTCTCCACCAAGTCTCTGTACCATGCCATCGCTCCCTCCTCCGCCCCTCTCCCCCTTGTGACGGTGTGGTCCATCCGCCTGCCCCTGAAAATCCGGATCTTCATGTGGCAGTGGATTCGCGGTCGACTCCCGTCTGGCGTTGAGGTCCGCAAGCGCAATGGCCCGGGCTCCGGCCTCTGCCCACCTTGCGGCGTTCCCGAGGACTCGAATTACATCTTCTTCTCCTGTGTATCCGTGCAATTCGTGTGGAGTTGCTTCCGTGACATGGTGGGTGGAAATTGGTGTCACACCAACTTCCCCGGCCTATATGACGAGCTCCAGTCCTCCCCCTTGTCTTCTCGCCAAATTAGGTGGCTTGAGATTGGTGTCCTCGCTTGGACCCTCTGGACGATCCGCAATAAGCTTGTGATCCAGCGCATTCCCCTTCGACGGGCTACTGACGTTATCTTGTCTGGTTTCTTGCAGCTTTGGTGGCCGCTTAGCCGCCCCCAGGACCGCGACGCCATCTCAGCCTTCATCGCCGACCTTCGCTCGATGGCTGTCCGCCTGTCTCCGCCGCCCCCGCCGCTACCGCCGGAACCCGACTAGTTGTTGGGCTCCCCCGCTCTTTTCTTTTAGTTTTTTTGGGCTTGTTGAGCTGTGCCCTGAACCTTTTTCTTGTTTGTGAGACTTGGGTGTGTGTGGACTAGTCCTTATATGTGTGCTCTGTGGCGGTTTGTTTTATTTATAAAGCGGTGCGAAAGCTTTTTTCGATAGTACAAAGCAGAAGGATTACCAATTACTTCCGAGGGCTGCACTACTCCTGTACCAAAAGTTAGTTTGAGGCGAGTCACAGTGCAAAGCTCGTAAGAGTGGTACCATCTACCATGCCACATCGTACGTCCAGGAAAAGCTGGTGCCCGGCCCGGTGCATTGTTTCTTTTCAATGCCTATGTTACAAATGGTATCCAGGTTTCTTTCCCATCTACCGGCGCTCAGCAGCCATGATAGGGAAGCGGGTGCTCAAATTACTTATTTTACCTTTGGCACCTGCACGCTTGCGGACCGGTTGCTGGTTGCATGCATGTATGAATGCGCGCAACATGAACAAGACAAGTCACTGTTCTACCGACTAAGTTTCGTGGCCAAACCTTTTTGTTGTATATTCCACGCACGTACATGCTTGACCACCCATATTTGGCACAATATGTTGCATTACTACTATGCATTTTGTGCCCGCCAGACGAATGGGTCCTAGACATTAGTTTAACAACCGCCCTAGCTAACCCCATTGCGAGATTCTTGTGTGTACCGATCCGGACGAGCCCATATGCATCGTAAGTAGTACTCCCTCCATCTAGTGTCAAAAACGCTCTTATATAACGGAACGGAGGGAGTAATTCTTATTTGCACAAATAACGGAACGGAGGGAGTAACTCTTATTTGCACAAGAAAGAGGAGCGATATATGTATGGTCTAAATATCCTGACCACATGCAGGATAGGCCTTGAGTCACATTTAACACCTTGTGCATGCAAATCTTCTACGTGATTAGCTATGGGGCATTCTTATCCACTGACATGGAAGGACATCCTCTTGGTGAAGTCAAAATGTAATTTTGCCACATATTATGTTAATTGGACACGGCCGGTTAGGCGAAATAGATATGTTTATAGAACAAAAGATTGTGTTTATTCTTCTAGTTTTTGCAAACACGTATAGTTGTGCCAATTTTTTTACTCAAGGTAGATTGATCGGCAAGCATCTAGCTACCGGAAGTAGCTAGGATCCCTAGATACCTTCGCTCGTTAGTCAAGAGGAGCATGCACGCTGCATGACGTCGTACGCGTCTAGCTAGCCCTGCCAAAGGAGATCACGCCGGGCGGCAGGGATCAGACCGGTGCGCAGTTACCAAGTTTAGCTGGGATATTTAGTGTACTATCTGGTGCTTCATTTCAGGTGTGTGCTTCAAACCGAACCTTTCTTGTACCGCTTGGCTTACGGTGGTCGAGACTAGCTAGACCACATAGTACGTGCTACACATCGTATATCTCTACTAAAAGCCCGTGTGTAGACAAATCAACCCTAGCAAGAATGAGTTACATATATATTCATTTACACCCTTTTAAATATTATTTCAAAGTTTGCATGCATCGCCTGTCTACGTAGATGCAGTAATACCACCAGTTAATTAGCTCTACCCCAGAGCGTACGTAGGAATACGTACGCATGCATGCAGTTTGCGTCCTGCTTGAAGGCACGCACATAGAATGATAGAATCGCGTGCATGCAGTTTCTAGCAGGGGCCTCTGAAAACGACCTGGAGAAAACAGATGCCCCCCCTCTTTGAAAACATATCATAGATGGTCCTCTCCCTTTCCAAAATGCTATGCACGGTACGAACAAGGCACCGGTGTCCGGTGCTTTTATTGGTCTGACCCCTTTGCGTTGAAATTTTTTGTCAGAAAAGGAGTGACCAATGACGCATATATACAGTGGTGCCTCATAGCAGTGTGAACAGGGGGTTAAGAGGCAAGCATGCACTTGAGTGTTCCTGGATCCATCCCGTAGTAGGCTGTTAGTTGCTTTTTATCTAGCTTGCTGGATTTAGAGAGAATAAACATTAGTGAAGTTTGAGATTGTTTGTGAACAGGGAACGAGAGGCTGCTTGTAGTAGTAGTAGTACTCAAACGTGCATTTAATTATTATTTTTATCTTTTGTGAACCACGAGTAATTTATAACAACATGCATGTTTATGGTGAGACACTAGTGCAGTGCTAGCTATAACTTTGTATTTCTTTCTTCCACTCCAACAGCATGATCACTACACCACATACGTACGTGGCTAGCTAGCCATGCATGGGGGTGTATATATACATGCAGCAGGTAGCAAGCATATCGCCATCACTCGTTCAAGGATGCATGCACATGCATCGTTGTGTGTTATAGTCTTATAGATATTGTGCACATACACAGAAGCACAATGGTCGGTGGGTTTAGCGTGCATGTGTGTGACGCACCTCTGTGAACCAGTACTAGCTAGCTAGTGTGCAATGCAACTCTCCTCTCCCTCTCTCTACAAATACAGAAGCACTTCTTCTTTCCCTGCTCGCTCCCTCCTGACCCGGAACAGAAGAACCCAAGAGAAAAAAAGAGAAGGTAGACGTGGGGGAGACGGTCAAGTCCACGAAAATCACACAGGGAAAAAGATTGTAGGTTCTTCTGTTCCTGTAAAAAAAGAAAAGGAAAACTGTTTTTTTTTTGGAAACACGTACGGTGGTGCCAAGTTTTCACACATGGTAGACACAAGCAAGATTAATTGATCTTGCTCCTTAAGTCAACAGGGGCATGCACGCTGCATGACGTCCTACGCGTCTAGATAGCCCTGCCCCTGTCAAAGGGAATCACGCCGGCCAGAGTCAGACCAGTGCTCAGTTACCAAATTTAGGTAGGATATATTTGCTGCTTTGTTTCGGGTGTACTCCAAGTCGAACCGACCCTCTCTTGCACCACTAGCTTATCGCGATGGAGACTTAGACTACAGTGCTACACACACTACGACTAAGAGCGTGTTGATAGATCGACCCGAGCCGGGCAGGCCGCCATGGAGTAGTGGACACAAGCTACACTGAGTTACACATTCATTTACATGAACCCTCTCCCATGCTATCTTCTTTTCCTGCCCAAAACGGCCAGTGCCGCTCTAGAGCGTCAGCGTCGCGTTCATGTTGGCCCAGAGCAGACGCAATCTCTCACTGAAACTGGCATTGAAGCGGTGCATCGACTGAGAACGCCAACTGTGTCATTTCCCGGTGCACGCGACTTCTCTCCGCATTCGAACAACACCCATCCATCTGCCTCCCTACATTAAACATGCGTGGTTGACGAGGAATCTACTCAGGTGCCTGCTTGCGAATGCCACCTGTTCGTCCGTCTGCCGGCCACCATTAAACACCTCGCCACTTGGTCTGGCATCCGTCGGCTATTTAAACGCCAGACCTGGCAACAACCGCATCCAACCTCCTTCGCTCCCTATCCCCTCTCCGCACCACACCGCCCATGGCCTCGAGATTGCCGACAAATGAACAGAAGAAGGAGATCGCCAGCATTGCGAAGGAGCCAATGGAAGAGGAGGCCGACGACGAGCCGACGCCACCTTTCTCGCATGTCCATGCAGGCATCACCATGGGTGAGGCGTGGACACACTACACCGACATGGTGTGGGAAGAGGGGGTGGCCACGTTCTGCCAGGCACAGGCCAACGAGAGGTACAACCTCCGCCTCGACGAGCACCGGATCATGAAGGAGCAAATCACGGAGGAGCAACACACCGGCACGGGGCTCGTGGAGGAGCAACTCGCTAGCATTGGCATTGTGGCGGAGGCGCTGCTCCTTTTCTACCACACCACCCATGACATCTGTTGTGAGCGATGGTACTACCGCGTCCTGCAGGCAGAGAAAGAAGCCATATTCGCGGAGATCGACACAACGACGAAGGAATTTGACGATGTCATCGACGACGTCGCCCACTCCACGCTGGCCGTGCCCCAATGCAATGGCGACGAGGCCGGCATGTTCATGGCCGTTGCCGATAGCGAGGAAGAGTTTGGGTTCCATGAAGGCCATGCCAGCGTCTTGCCGGGTCGCACAGTCGGTGACTTGCCCCCTTCGCGGAGACAAAGGCCACTACTCTTCCTCTCCCGTCGGGGCTAAGCTTGTCGGTCTCATCATCGTCGGCCGATTAGCCGCTTGCCCGCTTCGTGTAGGCGGAGGCTACTCTCCCCCTTCCGCTGAAGCTTCACTTTCCAGGGCCCACAACTGTCCGATGAGCTTTGCTGCCGGACATAGGAAAGACATGTCATGGGAAACGGGCGCCGACGATCATTTAGACTAGGCTAGAGTAAGTTTTAGTTGAATCATGTCGATAATGTAATGGATGTGCTCTAGTTTAGATGAAAATCATCCATTTTTATGTAAAAGATTTATCCAAGTTTGAATTAAAATCGTCCGGTTTGTTTAAATTTGCAGCATCCCACTAAATACCGTTCGAAATGTGACCGGACATTCGTGGCTAGTTTTGAATGGCCGGCTCCGACTGATCCTCACTGGTTCGCGGACGGATACGGTGTCTAGTTCGGGGGTGGCGTTGGAGATACTCTTACGTCTAATAAAATCTATCTCTCTATCGATCTTCGAATTATTAGTATATGCACCTATATATAGGCTACTAGTACGTACTCCAGTATATACGATACTTGTGCATGCATTCTACGTACCTCCTGCTTAATTAAAAGCTGTGCATGCAGTCTCTAATCCTCTGAAAACGACGTGGAATCTTTGGAAAAAAGGATGCTTCCTCGCTAGTCGGTTTCTGCCCCCTGCCATGCACCGTACGAACAACTGACAAGGGCACCCGCTCAGGAATTATGGGAAAGAGCATGCTGCTGGTGAGAGAAAGAGAGAGAGGGAGGTGAGGCGAGAGAGAGCAACAGCATATATATTCCTAGACGCCCTTCACTCTCGTCTCCTCGGCCCTAAAGCGAAAAAGAAAGAGAGAGAGAGAGAAGGAGGGAGACAGCCGGAGATCACCGGCGGAGCTTGCGCGGCGAGCGGCTCAAGGGAGCGCCGGCAGGTGGTGGTCTTTCTTTTCTCCTTCTTGGTTTTCCTCTTCCTCTCACTTGCGTTCTTTTCCGTTTTGCTCTTCGTCCCTGCATATTCTTTCAGCCTCCTGTGACTCTGCCGCGGGCAAGTTTCTTCGTTTTGCTAGTCATCACTACCTAGCTCCACTGTCGATCGTTCCCTGCGCAAGTTGAACGTATGTGTGCTCTCCTTTGGACGAGCTAGTATCATGCATATGGATGGTTGCATGCATGGTGGCGATCGGCTTGCCACTTTTTTACGTGCCACTTCTTCTTTTCAGGATTTTTGCTTGCCACTTTTCTTGATGATCTTTTTGTACTTGGCACTTGATCTATACCTTCGCTGCGTCTAAGATCTTCTCTTGATGAACAGGGGTGTACGTACGCGGGCTTTGGTTTGCGACTTGCTCTCTTGCGGTGTGCTACTGTACCGCTAGTGCAGGCCGGCCGTCTCATCGCAAACAGGTCGCCAGAACGTCGTTATTATCATTTGTTGTATTTTTATACATCAACCTAACCGACTTGAAGAAAGTAAAATGGACAAACCTTTCCTACATATGCATGCTCCTGCTCTCTATATTTGCATTTTTTCGAGCACTGTATGTGTTAAACAAACGTGCTTGTAGGTGCTTTAATTGGTCTGACCCCTTTAATTTGTGTTGAAAAATTGTGTCGGAAAAAGGAGTTATATGTATGATCAATGACCACGCATATATATAGTGAGTTCGACACTTGAGTAGTATATATGTGTTGTGCTCATATGTAGCAGTGTGAACAGGGGTTTAAGGCATGCATGCACTTGAGTGCTCCTGGATCGATTCATCGCGTGCTACGTACTCCCTCCGTTTCGAATTCTAGATACCTTCATATCTAAACAAATCTAAGACAAGTAATTCGGAACGGAGGGAGTAGTAGCTAGCTAGGCTGTTGGTTGCTTTCGAACTTACTAGATTTAGAGAGAATAAAAATTAGTGGAGTTTGAGATTGTTCGCGGACAGGAAACGAGAAGCTGTTAAGCTGTTTGTTGTAGTAGTACTACTAGTACTCAAACATGAATTAATTAATTAGTTTTATCTGTTGTGAACTACGAGTAATTTAGACCAACATGCATGTTTAAGGTGAGGCACTAGTGCAGCGCTAGCTAACTTTGTATTTCTTTCCACCAGCATGATCACTAGTTCACTACACTAAGTACGTACGTACGTACGTAGCTATCTAGCCATGCATGACACGGTATACGCACGTACATACATGCAGGTAGCAAGCATCACCATCACTCGTTCAAGGATGCATGCACATGCATCGTTGTGTGTTGCAGATATATTGTGCACATACAGGTTACCTTTTTCCAAATGATTGCAAATATTAATGGAAACACTGGTTGGTGGGTTTAGCAGGCATGTGTGTGTGTGTGTGTGTGTGTGTGTGTGTGTGTGTGTGTGTGTGTGTGTGTGTGTGTGTGACGCACCTGTGAACCAGTAGGAGTACTAGCTAGTGTGCAACGCGACTCTCCTCTCTCTCTCTCTCTCTCTCTCTCTCTCTCTCTGCTACAAATACAGAAGCACTTCTTTGCCTTGCTCGCTTCACTCGCCCCTGACCCGGAAAAGAAGAAGGCAAGAGAAAGAAAGAGAGAAGGCAGATCGAGGTGGAGGAGACGGTCAAGGGCCTTGGCGTTGTACAGTAGTTCATCCTGGTTCCTTCACTTGCTCGCCCCTGATCCAGAAAAGAAGAAGGAAAGACAGAGAGAGAAGGGGGAAGCCACAGGTGGAAGGATCCATGGATCTGTAGGAGCTAGGCGTTGTAGTTCATCTTGGTTTCTTGGATCTGTATGAGCTAGGTGAGGGTGGGAACCTAGCGGCAGCGTCGTTGCCCTTGCACTTGCAGCATACACCGGTGGAGACTAGCTGCTTGGTACGGCGTGCTCGCCAACGCCAAGCAGCTCATGCATGCATCTTAGCGGCTGGCATGCATGGCGAGCTTTGGGCCATGCATGCATGGTCGTCCTCATTCGTTCTATCATCTCGTCTCGGCTACTTTCTTTGCTTACGAGTGACCATATGTTGTTGCTTAATTAGGATATCCACAGCAGAGCGAGGATGCAGATTCGATCTTGTCTTTTTTACCAGCAGTTTTGGAGTACCTTGAGAATTTTTGGCTGCCACTTTTTCGTCTTGAGGTTTTTAGTTTGCGACTTTACGTGTACCTTGCTGCATCTAAGTGATCTTTTGTGCTGATCAGATTGCTGCAACTTGCGCTCAATCTTGTACCAAGTTTTTGACAGCAGCAGCAATTTTTTTGCAGCACTTTTTACCAAGTTTGAAGACTAAGGTGGTGTCTTACTCGATCCTACTGCAGGCCGGCTCTTTGAGAACAGTTCGCCCCAGAACAGGTAGGAAATTATACTGTCATTTATTTTTGTTTTGGTTCAACCGGAACCACTTCATGAAAACAAAACGGCAAACTTTCTCTGAGCAGTGACATTTAGCTTTCTTGCACCCATTTAGTTTTCGAAAGTAGCAGTACAGCAGATTTTTTTACAACACTTTTTACCAAGTTTGAATACTAATCAAGGTGGTGTACTGCTACTGCAGGCCGGCTCTTCAAAAACAGATCAACGCCACCACAGGTACGGAATTATACTGTCATTTATCTTTTGTTTTGGTTTAACTGAAATGACTTCACGAAAATGAAATGGCACAAATTTTCTGTGACAACATTCAGTAACGGTTACCTTACATCCTATTCTCTTTATGTCTGTACAGAAATTATGTTTGTTTTTTCGAGCACATGTATGTTAAACTGATAATGGGCTTATAGGCCATCCCTTTGATCATCCATTGTAGTAATTTCGTTAACTAAAAGTGTGCCTAGCTAGCCACTTATTCCCAGTTCCCCACTAGGACAGAAATGAACATGTGCATGTAAATCATTAGGAAACTGCTGCTACTATTCTCTGCAGCTAAAAATCGATGAGCTGCAATCAGTTCTGCGAACATCTTAGTCAGAGGAACTCTCAATTTTCTTCTGCTGCTAGCTTGTTTAGCTGACTGAGATCGGTGTTATATGCTACTTTTTTAACTTGTGAATTATATGCGTCTCTTGATACATGTATGTATTGCTTTCGGGGGTGATTTCTGCTACTGTGTATTGCAGTTGGTCTGTTCTTGTCCTGGCCTACATGTGATCTCTCAAGCTACTGCTGGTAACTAATTAACTGATTCATTGCATATTGCTTCTTTTGATAAGAAATGTTTGTTCAACTTGTATGCTCACAGAGTGCATATTTCGATAACTTACATTTTCAACATTGTTGGCTGAAATTAGTATAATTTCCCTTATGTATATGATGTTGGAATTCTTGTGGGTGTCCATATACAAGAAAATTATTACTATCTTTCAGTATGCTCGTATTCATCTTCTTAAGTAGCCAAGTTCTTTAGGATTATCAATCCTCTTATTTATGACTATATGCTCACTGTATGTTCCTTCTTCACAAGTGAGATGTCTCTTGTAACTAAATTTTGTGGGAGCATACTTGCAGGCCTAGTGTATTCTATAGTGAAATGGTTAAGTTTGCCACTGAAGTGTTAGGAATGAACATTATGATGCTTGAAACTGTGTATTCAGAATTTCAGAGATATTTACTTTTGTTGTGGTGTGAGTTAATTCCAACTTTTAAGAAGGACAGGCGCAGCTACTTTTTTTTCTGTAGTATATGGTTTTTATTACTTCATATAACAAGTTTATGGTCCATGGACAAATCACTACAAAAATATCTTCAACATGTCCAGAGGGAGTTTTGTATAAAATCAACTTTCTAAGTTCAACCTAAACGACTACAAGAAAACAAATGGGTGAATTTTCTGTGACTTGTAAGATTTACAAGCTTTCTTACGTCCTTTTTCGGTTTGTATAGTGTATGAGAAATTTTCTGTACTTTTATTAGCACATATGGTTGTTTCAATATATGATAAACTGAATATGACATTTACGGTTATATTTTATCATTATATTGATATTTATTGCTAGCCACTTGATGTGATCTTGCTTGAAAAGATTGCATATTATGATCTATCATGAGTGAAATTTAAACATATTTTCTCCTTGTGGGTGCAGCTATAACATCGGCAGTTCAAAGATAAGGCGCAATGGCAGGGAACAGAGGAAAAGGGATAGTTGAAGAAGCTGCACCCATCCTTGACGTAGGTGTTACTAGCTACCTCTACTGAAATATGCATGCCTTCTTATCATAAGCACTCCGTCTTAGTACAAAAATGTGTGTAGATATTAAGAGACAATATTCCCCATGGCTTCCTTCATTAGTTATTTTGATGATAATCAAATGTGCATGGTGCACCATATGAAAAACACAATATCTTCTGTATAGATGTAATTATTCTAAATCATGTTTCATTGTGTATACAGAATATCCCTTCTCCGGTTGCCACCTTTAAGATGGGAAACATACACAAGCTCTCTCAGAACTATGAGAAGTGTGTGAAGGATATTAGAGCTGCTATGGATACCACCGATGTGAAGTTTACAATCGTTGATGGTGGAAAGGACACAACTGTTCCTGTCACTCCGGGCGAAGATAACACAAGCCGTGGGGTATATGTGATTAAAATCACAGACAGCCAGTACAACCTCTCTCTGGTGGCTACTAAATACCAGGCTTGGTTCAGGGGGATTGTTACTAACAATGGAGGCAGATATGAGATTGACAAGATGCCAACCAAGATGATGAAGGGCTCTACATCACTTCATACCGATGGACAGTATCCACATTTGCTGTCTGGTGGAGATAAAGTTGAAGCACTAAAGGTGGGATTTCATCGATTGCTCCATGCCTTCCCTGCTTTGGCTACTCTTGGGAAGGATGAGAACAAAAAGGTCACATCCGAGCATAAGGAGGCTTTGGCTGTGCTAATAGTCATGTTCTTCGAAGGGCCACGTTTCCCTGATGTGGAAAATTTGGTGAAGCACCTACTGACCCGTATGGAGGACGGTGTGGTTGGGGAATCGAATGGAAAACTGATAACTAACTGGTGTGATACCAGCGAAAATTTTTACGATGCAACTAAGAATGATAGAAGAATTGTCATCTCACATGAGACCTCGGAGGTGATGAAGAAGGTTAAAAATGGTTTCCGAATCTTGTGCCGGACAATGTGGGATAAATCCTTGGCTGGACAGGGAGGCACCACAGGAAGCAGCAAAGGCAGAGCCAGCAGCAGCAAAAGCAAGAAGTGAAGAAGCAAAAGCAAGAAGTGAAGAAGCAAAAGCAAGAAGTGAAGAAGCAAAAGCAAGAAATGAAGAACTGAAGGGTTAGTACCTCACTAATCAGTGCGAAATGGACTCTACTGCTAGCACTATTTCCATTACTATGCTTTATTACTTAGTGAAGATTGCAGTGAACCACTCTATGTATTGTCTACTACTCGGTTGATATTCTGTACGATTAATATCCTGCAGTTAGTTTGTGTGTTCACTTGACGTTCTCTTTTGCACAAGCTAACTAAATGCACATGTTATATGTACGAGTTTTGCTTATGTCCGTATTCTTCTTCTTCACATGATGCACAAAATGTTTAAATTTGATGGTACATAAGATAAAATATTGTAAACAGAATAATATAAGATGCAGCATACATGGCAGATTCTTCCGGTCCTCAGTGTTCCAAGTCATGTAAACTCTTAACAGCCTTCCAGGTAACCTTGACAGAAATTTTTGTGGAATCATGAAGATACACCACTTCATGCACTGTTCCATGATACCCCGAACCAAATCGACCTTCCCACATACAACACGGCAGCTCTTGAGAAAAAACACCATCTTTCGGGGATCCTTCAATACAAAGAATTTTTTTTTTTGATGAAAAGATGGCTCTAGAGCCGCATTTCATTGATTAATCAGGAGAGGAACAAATACAAAGACTTTAGAGTTAGAGACTAGGTGAAAAGCCTGAAGCTGGCATCCAGAAAAATACAGCGAGATACAAAGAATAAGGTAACTGTATCTCATCACTCCTACGACCGAACTCATTCTGCAACCTGATTCTGTAACTCCAGAAAAGAGGCGGATCACATCTCTGAAGCCACTGGTCTTCGCATAAAGATTCAGATTAAGGCCATCAACAGGAGCACGAAGTATCTCAACATCAACCTTTGCTTGAACTGCATTCCTCAACACCAGAAACTTCATATCCAATCCACACTTCTCCCCGTACAGACGCCGAGTTTCGATGAATGGTCCTGTTTTGTACATGTTCATGAACTCAGTAAACTCGGTACATCCTTCAATCAGAATGTCATCTTTTGGCCCATCTTCTGGCTGGTCATCAGTCCGTACAGAAAGCTTGAATTCAAACAACACACGGCTTCTCATGTGAATACATCGAGCAGGGCTAGTCAGCGATAAATGTGCAATGCCCTACATTAAGGATCAACAAGCATTACATCGTATAAATAGTTCATACTCATTAGTTACTAGGAATTGATGGCATATCATCACCACATGTGCATGAATAGAAAAAAGACAAGTGTTCTGTTTAATAGTGATTATCTGACTTTGAAAGTTGCCCAGTGAATGAAAGATAAGTTTGAGCTTGCACATTAAAGAAGAGTTTGAATGATGCCCAAAAATACAGATTATTAATATCCTGTGTCATTGATTAACATGTGTTGTGTGCTACGGTTCGGGAGAGGCTCTTGCCCCTGGGGCCAGATAGAAAAAATAATCCTCCAATACTTGCTTGCTTTACTCCTCATAGAGGGTCCTCTTTGTATAGAGGTCCTACAATACAATATAGGTAACAAATCATAGATCATGTCTCTTAACTGGCTGAAGGCCCAAGCTAAAAGATACCTTCCTAATTTAAAATAAAAACTTCGAAACAAAGTGATCACAAGGATCCTCTACCGAACTTGGTGCTGGATGAGCCATGTACTATACGTACAAATAAAACATGCATAGCACAAACTTGCAAGAACACCGACTACATCTGGTGTGATAAAGAGAAGCGTGCAGGTAGAAAGATGCAAGTTTGCAGAACTACCGTATCCCGCTTCACATTTACAGCTTCATAATTGTCAATCCCACGCCTGTACACATAGTTGCGCAAAGGTTCAGCATTCTCACGTACTGCGAAAAAACCAAATATATCGGCACATCCAGGTTGGACGTGGCGATAACCAGCAATTTTGAGATCAATGAACTGCAGCACGCCGCTCGGTACACAATGGCAACCGTGTGAGCAATCAATGGCCCTAACATTGTTGTTCACATTGACTGAGAAAACAATAAAGGAAGCATGTGACATATACAGAGATTTCAAATTAGTAAGAATATGCTCATATGACGTATGGCCACAACTGAAATTAATCAGAGATTTCAAATTAGTAAGAGTATGCCACAACTGAAATTAATCTTTTTTTTATAAAAATATATATACCTTCAGACTCATCATAGAGTTGATATTGGCTACCGAAGAAATGCTTGTGTTTTTCAATAAGGGGATCGTTGAATGCCCGGAAAAGAAACATTGCCGAAGGGCCTCGAAGTTGAATATCAGGATTTTGGAACACAGCATCAGATTGCTCATCAAAATCACTACTAACCCTTGGGAAATCATCAACGGTAAAAGGTTGGTATTTCTCTGCATGAAAAAACATTAAAATAATCAAGTCAATAGAACAAAATGAAGGATGTTGCTTTTTTCTTCTTCTAGAATACACATGAGCATCGATATATTCATAGAAGAAGGATCTTAAGTTTAGACCAAGTAGAAGCACCAACTATTATTGATATGGGATATAGCATAAGTTGGTTTAAAATCCCTTGGTGAATCACTTGAGAAAGCTTATCTGTTAAACCAACTGCAAGCCACATGGCTGTATACATGCATAGGAATCTATGTTTCTCAAGACAAAAATGCCTATATTACAAACATGGTCACCGCGTGTATGATCCGGAAGGAACTGCACTATGGTTCAATTCAAGAAACTTAAACCAGGTTAGGAAAAAAAAGTACCAATCTCAACTAATTTAACGTAGTAACTGCTCCGGTGAAATAGCCAGGTAATTTCAAGTCACTTGAAAGTTTCTTGGATCAGGGGCTAATTTACTCGGGAATCAAATTGCATCAGGATACACATGTATTCAGGGATCAAATTGCATCATCAGGATACACATGGAGCCTCACCTAGGTCTTCATCCTCCTCTTCGTCGTCGCTGACAGCCTGATGGTCGTCGTCCTCAATGCTGGCGGTAGACATGGCCGAGTCCACGCCGTCACTCGGAGGAGTTGAGGGGGAAGGTGGCTCATTTCCGTCTCCGATTCGTCTCCGCTGGACATCGATGCCGCCGCCGCCGCCAGCGAGAGGAAGAGAAAGCAAGGTACGAGTTCGATTGGTGGATCAGGTTGTCAGAGACATATGCGCTTTCTTGTCTCGGAAATTCTAACCGGCTGGCGCGGGCCAAGGCCACTTTGGGTGGACTGAGATCCCGTGCCTCGCCAGATCCAGGTCACGCCATGCCTTGCCCCCTACATCCATCGTCCAAATCAATCCTACGGCGGACAAAATTTCTGTTCTAACCTTTTCTGTAAACTTAATCACAAATTGACCTGGTTTTGAAAAGATTTCCGAATCTGACCTTTTTTGGTCACGCCAACATTTTTAGCGTCTGGTTTGCACGGCGGACGCCTGGGTGCGTGGCGTTTGGCCCTGGCCCACACTTGTCTGGTTGGTGCTGATGTGGCGATGCGAAAACGCCATCTATCTTGGCGTCTTGGGGAAACGCCATAGCCCTTGACGTTTGGTCCTATTCCATCACTTAATAAACAAAAAAAAGGCTACATGCACCATTAATGAAGTTGCTTCTATAAAAAATTCTCTTGATTAACTCCCATAATTAATGGCCTGCTTGATAGCCCAGCCCATGCTAGAGCATGTATGGTTACCTCATCCTGATTTGGTATCATGCACATAAAAAGATAAGGAGAAGAAAATAAAGAGATCTCCCTTGAATTTTAAGGGATTACAGTTACCGTATATGAGATGATCTCTTGACCAAATCATCACTTGTTTTTTTCTTCACGAGAATTTACAAGCTGCTAGAACACACAAACGTAGTCTTCACACATACCCATCTGGCTATGTTTAGCAAAACGAGAGACAATGTAAAAAACATATATCAAAATTCAAGATCCAAACAAAACATATATCTGGATGAGTTCGGAGTCGACGGATCTGGAGATGAAGGACTCGGATCCGCTGCCCGCCATGTCGGAGACGGTCGGAAGGAGCCGGAGACGAGCTTGCGTGGCGGAGCAGAGTGGAGGGGAGGGGAGGGAAGTGGCTAGGTTTTGATCCGATGAGCGGATGGGAAGAAATTTATGTGGGGTCGGGTGGGCCAGCGTGAGCCGGGTCCGACGTGGCGGGCGGGCCCGGACGTCTCCATATCTGCCCCATATTTAGGCTGGAAATGAGGGGTGCCGGTTAGTCCGAGCGTTTGAGGGGGCCACCGTCAATGTGGGTAGCAAATGGACGGACGGGCTACCGTCGTGTCGTTTGAACATGGAACAGACGCCAGCATCAGGAAGCGGTGCGGGCGGCGCTCTTTGCTCTTTCGGTCAGCATGTTGCTTCAATGATGGCGCCAGTAAGTGATCGTGTCCGCTCTGGTCCTCATGAATGCGGACACTCACGCTCTGGATCTACGTTGACCGGTTCGAGCGGGAAGCGTCCACCGGCGAGGGAGGAGGCTTTGGGTGGGCCAGAGATGTCAGAAGCAGGCGTGGCAGCTGTCCTGACTCCCGGAAAGCTCCCCACATTTTATCTCCGGTTTGCGAAAGAAAAAGCGTTGGGACCACGCCGTGGACCGATACAGGATCATGTTGGATGTATTCTTTGTCCGAACAAAACAGTCCAAGCGGTTGCGGAAGGTTTGAGGGTCAGCGTTGGAAATGCCCTTAATATGCTAACAAGCGCAGATATTACAGAAAAGCAAATCATCATGCGATTAATTAATTTAAAACCGGATCACCATATTAATCTCCTAGAAATCCGCTCCATCTCACCCTTACGCCTGGAAAAGAATTTTATGAGACCAGATCTCACGCGAGACCCATCCTAATGAATGACACGTGACATTCACAAATTACAAAGCATCCCCCATCTCCACTTAAAATCAGGGGGGAAGAAAGAGTAGATGCTTTGTGATTTGTGAACGCCACGTGTCATTCATCAGGACGGGTCTCACCTGCTAACCGTGAGACCTGGTCTCATACAATTTTTTTCCCTGACGCCTCATCCAAAGTCGATCTGTAGAAAATTTGTCGTCATTAGTTGCATTTAGGTGCGGGTTAATTCGTGTTGCAACGATGGTTAGCAGGCTTTTTATTACGGGAGTAATTAATCAAGAGAATTGTTTATAGAAACAACTCTAGTAATGATGCATGTAGCTTTTTTGGTTTAAGTGATGGAGTAGGGCCAAACGCCAAGAGCTATGGCGTTTCCCCAAACGCTAAGATGGATGGCGTCTTCACATCGCCACATCAGCACTAACCAGGCAAGTGTGGGCCAGGGCCAAACGCCACGCACTCTGGTGTCTGCCGTGTAAACCAGACGCCAAGGATGTTGGCGTGACCAAAAAAGGTCATATTCGAAAATCTTTTTAAAACGAGGTCAATTCCTGATTAAGTTTACATAAAAGGTCAGAACAGAAATTTTGTCCTCCTACGGCCAAGGGAGTCAG
This sequence comes from Triticum urartu, assembly GCF_003073215.2. Taxonomy (NCBI): domain Eukaryota; kingdom Viridiplantae; phylum Streptophyta; class Magnoliopsida; order Poales; family Poaceae; genus Triticum; species Triticum urartu. The sequence continues at coordinate 104,270,083 of NC_053026.1, read as the reverse complement.
CATGTAGACGGAGGAAAATTGTGTTGGCTAAGGAATCAGATGCAGGGGAAACAGAGGCGCTTCACGGGCGGAGCTCTGCCGGACTGAGAGCCTAATAGTCGTCGTCCTCGATGCTGGCGGTAGACTTGGCCAAGCCCACGCCATCGCTCGGAGGAGTTGAGGGGGAAGGAGTCGTCTTCATCTCCTTGTGGACCTCCATGAAACCGCCGTCGTCGCCGCCAGCCAGAGGAAGCGAAAGCAAGGTACGCGTTCGACTGATGGATGAGGCCAGAAACATAGGAATTTAGGACATTCTAACCGGCTTGGCGCATGCCAATTCGTCTTTGGCTACTTTTTTCCCTGAAAGCGTCTCTGGCTACTTTTGGTCTCGAGGAGGACGGGGCGTTGACCCGTTGGCTGGGTAGCTAAGGTTGGTCCTGACTTGGACACGTGGTGCTCGCGGAGTTTCTCTTATGCCAACGAGAGTTAGCCCTTGGGTTGGTTTCATTTTTTTTACTTTTGATCTCGAGGATTTTGAAAGAATGTTGTAGAATTTTAGTTTATAGAAAATGTAATGCAAATATTAAAAAATCTAATGTTAGATTTTTAGGCAGGGCAAATCAAACATTTTTCATGGCAGTTTATGGTAGCATATGGTTCACAAATTTAGTTGGCGAGCACAATAATTTTCTATAAAAATAAATAAACTGGACCAAATTTGCCATGATCGTCAACTAAACTTGTCATCTTTGGCAAACATAAATTTTCATTAAAACATTCGATTTGCCATGCCAAAAAATCTGACGTTCGCTCGATATTCAGATATTCAGGTCCAATTTTAATCTATTGTCAGGCCCACCAGCTGACACTTTTCATCTATGATTATTTTTGGTCCCTAATATTTGATGATTGGTCACTAGGGAGATGCTTTCATTGAACGATTTCGTTCGCCAAGAGGAGCAGCTCTGAGTGAACGTTTTACCTTGTTTGTTAGAGGGCGGGATGGTGCGAACCCTCGATTGGACCAAAAGGCCCAGATAGCAGTTTTCATATTCAAAAAATATCACGAACAAAAAAAACATTCCTTGTTGGGAATTGGGATAATTCTTAAAGTTTTCCTCATGTCCGCCCCAGCTTGAAGCTGACACACACCTAGAGGGCTACTGAGTGCCTAAGAGTGTGGCGGCATCCTTCAGCCCCATACGGGTGGCGTCAGTATGCGCATCCACCAACCGAAGAGCATCTTGTTCCTTAGCTATAAAATCTCGATTGTTCAAGGAAGTCTTCTTCTCCCTGTGGCACAACATGCACTCGTATTCGGAGGGAGTCGCGGACACTATCGAGGACTCCTCCTGGGCTGCGCTTTGTGCACCCACGTGAGTTGCTGGTTGAGGGGTGCAACGGTCTCTGTCACTGTCCTCGTCATTGGAGACACAGGCACATTGCCCTTGGCAGCCCGACTAAATCTGCAAGTCGAGCAGGTTTGCCCTTATAATGAGCACCTCAGACAAAATCTTCGTCCTGTTATAAACATAAGAGCGGCACTTACTGAGCTGAGAAGGGACGTCCTTGAGACGCCCGCTCGTCTACATTCGCGCGTTCACCGATGACCAGTCCAGGAGCTCTCCCGACACGGGTACTGGCCTGAGATGATGCTACTCGTGATGGAGTTGTTGGATTTCCCCGAAGAGGAAGGGTGAACCAGTATAGTAGCAGATAGTATTCCTCAGTAAAGAATCAAGGTTTATCAAACCATAAGAAGACAACACACAAACAACATGAACAGTACCCGCACACACATACTGCATCCAACAAAAGGCAAGGGGTCATCCCTCCCCTTGTTTCTTGCCATTACAAATATTAAATCTGATAGTGATAGGCGAACAAATAAAGTAAATAAAAACAGCGAGGAAACTATAGGATACTTAATAATAATGGAGAATGCACCCGAGAGCCATAGTTTCACTAGAGGAATTGCTCTCATAAGCATAGGATCGGTGGGTAAAAATTACTGTTGGCCAATTGACAGAATTGTGCAAGTTATAATTATGATTCTTTGTGGCATAATCAATAAATAGGCATTACGTTCATAACAAGTAGACCATTAATCCAACTGCATCTACTACTATTACTCCACCCAAGACCGCTATCCGGCATGCATCTCAAAGTATTAACTTCATGATAAACAGAGTAACTCCTTAAGCAGTATGACATAATGTAGACAAAGTAAAACCAATTAATATGACCAAACCCTATTGTTTTTTCCTTAGTATCAACAATACAATACATGACTTATAACTTCTCATGTCACAGAGTAAGATCACCGCAAGATTGAACCTATTACAAAGCACCTCTCCCGCTAAAGATAAATCAATATACTTGACCAAAATAGACGGATAGAATGGAGATAAATACAAAGCTATAAAATTACACAGCAAATAAATCTCAAGAGACTCAAATAATATCAATGAATAATCCGATCATAAACTAACAATTCATCGGATCCCAATTAACACACCACAAGATCACATCAGATTGATTTTAGAGGGGATCATTGTATTGAAGATCAGAGAGAGAGAGGGGGGAGAGAGAGAGGGAGAGAGAGAGAAGCCATCTAGTTACTACTATGGACCCATAGTAGGTCCTGAGGGAAATATTCACACATTATTATAGAGGCAGCAGGGTTGATGAAGATTGCCTCCCCAGTGATTTCTGATACGTCCATTTTGCATCATGTTTTCTACTTTTATTTATAATGTTTTTATGCATAATAATGCTTTTTGGAGTGTTCCTAATGTCTTTTCTCTCATAATATGCAAGGTTTACACAAAGAGGGAGAATGTCGGTAGCTGGAATACTAGACCTGAAAAGGCTACGTCATAGTTACCTGTTCTGCACATCTCTAAATGAGCTGAAAATTTACCGAGAATTATTTTGCAATATATAAAAAATATTGGAGCAAATAACTACCGTAGGAGGCTCACCAGGTGGGCACGACCCACCTGGGCGCGCCAGGCCCCCCAGGCGCTCCCTGGTGGGCTGTTCCCTCCTCGGCCCACCTCCCGTACCCATCTTCTGGTATATAGGTCATTTTTACCTAGAAAAAATCAGGAGGGGACTTTCGGGATGAAGTGCCGCCGTCTCGAGGCGGAACTTGGGCATGAGCACTTTTGCCCTCCAGCAGAGCGATTCCACCAGGGGAACTTCCCACCCGGAGGGGGAAATCATCGTCATCGTCATCACCAACAACTCTCCCATCTTTGGAAGGGTAATCTCCATCAAAATTTTCAACAACACCATCTCCTCTCAAACCCTATTTCATCTCTTGTGTTCAATCTTTGCACCGGAACCTTAGATTGGTACTTGTGGTTGATTAGTAGTGTTGATTACATCTTGTAGTTGATTACTATATGGTTTATTTGGTGGAAGATTATATGTTCAAATCTGTTATACTATTTAACACCCCTATGATCTTGAGCTTGATTATCATTTGTGAGTAGTTACTTTTGTTCTTGAGGTCATGGGAGAAATCTTGTTGCAAGTAATCATGTGAACTTGATATGTGTTCGATATTTTGATGATATGTATGTTGTGATTCCCTTAGTGGTGTCATGTGAACGTCAACTACATGGCACTTCACCTTATTAGGGCCTAAGGGGATGCATTGTGGAGTAGTTATTAGATGATGGGTTGCTGGAGTGACAAAAACTTAAACCCTAGTTTATGCGCTACTTCGTAAGGGACTGATTTGGATCCAAAAGTTTAATGCTATGGTTAGATGTTATCTTAATACTTTTCTCATAGTTGCAGATGCTTGCGAGGGGGTTAATCATAAGTAGGAGGTTTGTTCAAGTAAGAACAACACCTAAGCACCGGTCCACCCACATATTAAATTATCAAAGTAGCGAACATGAATCAAACCAACATGATGGAAGTGACTAGATGAAATTCCCGTGTACCCTCAAGAACGCTTTGCTTATCATAAGAGAGTGTCTTGGCCTGTCCTTTACCAGAAAAGGATTGGGCTATCTTGCTGCACTTTATTTACCGTTACCGTTACTTGCTAGTTACAAATTATCTTGCTATCAAATTACTTGTTACCGACTATTTCAGTGCTTGCAGAAAATACCTTGCTGAAAACCACTTGTCATTTCCTTCTGCTCCTCGTTGGGTTCGACACTCTTACTTATCGGAAGGACTACGATTGATCCCCTATACTTGTGGGTCATCAAGGCTCTTTTCCGGCGCCATTGCTGGGGAGTGAAGCACTCTTGGTAAGTGGATATCGGTAAGGAAAAATTATTACTATGTGCTGAAATTTATCGTCACTTGTTACTATGGAGAACCATCCTTTCAAGGGTTTGTTCGGGGTATCTTCACCTCGACCGGAACCATAATTAGTTGCCCCTCAACCTGTAAGTGCATCTAGTACCCCTTAGTGATTTTGGTGTATTGAAGACTTATAGATTAAGGGACTAATGCGTTTGTGAGTGTACATAGGTCTATAAGTCTATGAGGAGTTTGATATTTACAGAGAAAGTCGACCCCTAAAAATGAAGTTCTTCGACTGAAGACTTTGAATCTCTGAAGACCTTCTGAAGACTTTGAAAGTGAAGAAATTGGTGTGACCGTGAAGACTTGGTATTCATTCGAGGAACATGAAGCGCGAAGACTTTTGTTTTAGTAGTTTCATTTTCTCTTTCTTGAGTTATAGGAAACACCGTACTGTTAAAGGGGGTCGAGGAAATACTAATGAAAAATTTCCATGTGATGCCCAACTCAAAATCCTACACCTACCAATCCCTTCGAGTGAAGCCATTGGAAATCTCATACAGTTTAGTCAATTTCTTCAGTGACAGAGACGAAGTTCTTCTGGTCTCTGAGGAATTTGTTCTGACTGAGGAGTTAGGAATTCGCCAGTGCGGATTGCCTACACAGTGAGGAACATGATAGCCCTGAGGATTTTGCTACTCAAAATTCCGACCGTTGCTGTGCTATGCGCCAGCTGTCCCAAAATATCTATCCACCTAACGGTCATATCATTGAAGGACATTTATGTCTTATCATGTCGGGCTGCTCCCTAGGCTATAAATAGCCGGCCCCTACAACCACTAGCTGGTTGGCTGCTCCGAGAGAAACTGACACTTGTCATTTGAGAGCAACCCATCCTCCGAGGACTTTGAGCGAAAATCATCAAGTGAGGAAAAACTAAAAACTCAAACCCAAACACCTACAAACCCCAAGTGATTGAGCATCACTGAAGAGATCGATCCTGCATGGATCCGACGCTTGTTACCTTTGAAGACTGTGCTTCTTCCAGACGGTTGGGCATCATGGTCTAGAGCATCCAAGAGGAATTGTGGATCGCCAAGTGACCAAGTTTGTGAAGGTTGGGAAGTCGCCTGAAGACTTACCACGAGTGATTGGGCGAGGTCTGTGTGACCTTAGCTCAAGGAGAATACGGTGAGGACTGGGTGTCCTGAGCTGCGTGTTCAGGACTGGGTGTCCGGGACTGTGTGTCCTCGAGTTTAAATACTCAGCCACTCCAACCAGACATACAACTGAGACAACAGTTGGAACTGTCTGCCAAATCATTGTCTTCATCAAGCTTACTGGTTCTATTTCCTCAACTCTTTCATTTCCTCATAACTGTGTTGTGTGCTTGTTCATATCTGTGCTTGAAGACTTTGACTAAAGACTTTCTCAATTTCCTCAGTTCAATTTCTTCAGTATGTTTGTCTTCATCCTGTGTTATCCTGTGCTCACGCTACCTGTACTCTGTGTCTGTCTTCATTTCATCATGATGACCATGCTTGTATTCTTTCATGTTTACTTTTGAGTACTTATTCCGCTGCTAGTAGTTCTTCACTAAGGAATTTCCTCACCGGCAAATTCCTCACTGAAGAATTTCATAAAAATCACCTATTCACCCCCTCTAGTCAATATAACACACTTTCAATTGGTATCAGAGCAAGGTACTCCCTTGTTCTGTGTGATTTTGGTTTAACCTCCTGGAGTTTTAGTTATGTCGACCGCAGGTATGATCAAGGTCTCTGCTGGGTGTCCTACCTTCGATGGGACGGACTACCCCTACTGGAAGAATAAGATGCGAATGCATCTTGAGGCAATTGATAACGATCTCTGGTATGTTGTGGAAAATGGTGTTCCCTCAGTCACACCTTCTCTGAATGCTGCTGATGTGAAGAGATTCAAGCAACTCGACTCTCAAGTGAAGAATATCATATGTGGCCATTTGAGCAAAGGACAGTATGGACGAGTGAGTGCTTTGGAGACAGCGAAGCTTATCTGGGACAGGTTGTCCAAAGTGAATGAAGGAGTCTCAACTCAGCGTGACTCTCGAGTTGATGTTCTTCGCAATCTCTTCAACCGCTTCAAAAGACTCGACAATGAAAATGTTCAACAAACCTTCGATCGCCTCACTGACATCTCAAATGAGCTTCAAGCACTTGGTGCCACTGACATCACCGACCATGAGGTGGTGAAGAAATTGCTGAGGTCGCTTGATTCCTCATTTGACACTCTGGCATTGATGATACAAGAACGTGCTGATTACAAGTCACTTGATCCCGCTGATATTCTCGAGAGGCTAAATACTCATGAGTTCCAACTTGCTGAGAAAAGAGATCTCTATGGTTCAGGCTATGGCAGATCATGTGCACTGAAGGCCAAGGCAGTATCTAAATCCGAAGATGAAGACTCTGGTAGCAGCCTTGGTGATCCTGAAGAACTAAGCCATGATTTGGCTCTGCTCGTGAAGAAGTTCCAAAAGTTCTCAAGACGTGGTCGCCTTGGAAGACCCTCAAGGAGTAGTGATTCCTCATCCAGTGACTACAAGAGGAGGCTCTGCCACAAATGCAAGAAACCTGGACATTACATTCAAGATTGTCCTCAGTGGGAAAAGGAATCAAAGAAGAAGAAATACAAGGATTAGAGTTCTGATGATGCGAAGAAAAAGAAGAAATCCACAAAATCTTCATCATCAAAATCCTCAAAACCTTCATATCGCAAGAAGAGCAGCTCCAAGAAGGCCAGGGCATTCATTGGCAAGGAAATGGACTCTGAGGCTGAATCTGAAGAAGATGAGGAAGAGGAGTCATCTGAGGAGTCCGAATCTGGAGTGGCGAGCCTAGCTCTTGCTACTGCATTTGTCAGCAAGTCTATCTTCAACGCTGAAGAAAATGACCTCGCCAACAAGGCCGATGAAGGGGATGATGACTATGCTCCCACCTATTGCTTCATGGCAAAGGGTGCCAAGGTACTCAAATATACCTCATCTGAATCAAGTGAGAATGAATCTGATGAAAATCTTAAGCCCAGCTATTCTAAACTTGCTAAGATTGCTATAAAACAACAAAGGGCTTTAGAAAAGGTTCAAAACATGCTAGACAAAAGTGATGATATGTTGGGTGAAGAAATGGATCGCACTAAAGCCTTGACTGAAAATCTTCAGAGATTTCAGACTAGGTTTGACAATCTTCAAAGTCATCATAACACTCTCTTATCCGATCATGAGAAGCTTTCTTATGAATTTCTTCAAAGAAAGCAAGATCTTGAGAAGCTAAGAGTGAGTTATGAAGATCTTCAGAAGGAGCGCGATTCATTGTTTGCTCAACAAATCAGCGCTTCTCAGGAAGAATTTGTTCCTCCATGCTTGAAGTGCATTGAACGTGAATCTGCTAATTCTTCACCTGAATGTTCAAATGTTGCTAATGTATCAAATTCTTCACATGCCTATGCTATCACTAATTCCTCATCCGAGGACATTGCTAGTATCACTGATGATGCAGGGTTGAAGGAATTGTACATGACAGGCATGTACAAAAGCCTCAAAGGGCATCAGACTCTTTGTGATGTGCTTAAAAAGCAGATCCTCAACAGGAACCCTAGGAAAGAGGGTATTGCTTTGAGAGGAAACTCAATGCTGATGGTACATATTGGAAGCCTGAGCAGTACCCCAAAACTACATGGGTTGCTGCAAAGGGACCTCTAGTTGATCCATCTAACTTATCTGGATTTGCATGTGAATCTCCTCATTCTAATGATGAGTCATTTGACTCCAACTATAAACTGTTCAAAAATCAGAATGATGAAGTATTTGCTAGATATGTTGGCACTAACTGCAGGAACGGCTCCCCTATGAAGAAAATTTGGGTTCCCAAAAGGTGCCTTGAAAATCTTCAGGTGAATGTCATCATGACGCCACCTGTGAAGAATAGGAACCCCAGATCAAATTCCTCATATAGACCAAATTCTTCATATGGATCCAAGTCCTCATATGAACATCATCGTGCTAACCCGTCTGTTTCGCAGGGAAGATCTAAGGATTATGGATATGTGCATTATTCTTCAAATCATTATGTCCATAAGTCCTCGAAGAATTTCTCTGCTTACTCTTATGCTTACTCTAACCCATCTTATGTGAAACGAAATGGACTGGCTTCTATGCCATCCTTCTCGTATGGAGCTCGCAGAATGATGAACTCTTTGCCACCCCTTCAGATGTGGGTGGTGAAGAAAAAGAACTTATCTCTTCTGCAGGGTCAGGTCTCCAGACGTACGTAATCGTCTGAAGAATTTGCTGGAGACCTGAGAATGCTTGATAGGACGCAGGCTAATCATGAAGAAATGAACTTTCATTTCTCACGTCCTCATATTGCTTTATCTGTTATTTTGCTTGATGAAATTGATCTGATGAATTAATGTCATATTCTTCATTGATGAAGTATATGAGTTTGTAAGCTGCACTAATTCATCTGCAGGATGATCAACCCAAAGCTACTGAGTGGGTCCTCGATAGTGGATGTACAAATCACATGACTGGTGACAGGAATCTATTGATGGATGCTCCATTATCTCCGCTGCATCTGAAGCATATCATCTTTGCTGACAAAGGCAAAAGTCAGGTATTGGGTCTAGATAAGGTTGCGATCACAAAGGATCGACACATGGACAAAGTCATGCTTGTTGAGTCCTTAGGATACAACCTTATGCCTGTCTCAATGCTTTGTGATCTTGATATGGTTGTTGTCTTTGGCAAGTACCGTTGTGTTGTGGTTATGGAAGCTGACAATTCCAAAGTCTTCGAAGGCTATAGGAGAGGAGACCTGTATATTGTTGATTTCTCTACAGGACCACAACCAGCCGTGTGCTTACTTGCAAAAGCTTCAGAAGGCTGGCTCTGGCATCGACGACTTGGTCATGCAGGCATGAGGAATTTGCACACGCTTGCGAAGAAAAAGCATGTGATTGGCATTGAGAATGTCAAATTTCTCAAGGATCACTTATGCGGAGCCTGTGAAGCTGGAAAGATGACCAAGGCCAATCATCCAACGAAGACTATCATGACCACTACTCGACCATTTGAATTGCTTCACATGGATCTCTTCGGTCCTAATCATTATTCTGCTGTTTCAAATGAAGCATCTCAATATGGCTTTGTTATTGTTGATGATTATTCTCGATACACATGGGTACACATTGTTACTTACAAACATGAAGTGCAGGAAATTTTCAAATGATTTTCCTCGAGGGCTTCAACCAACTTTGGAGTGAAGATCAAGCACATCAGAAGTGACAATGGCACTGAGTTCAAGAATTCTGGTCTCGATGACTATCGTGATGAACTTGGTATTACTCATGAGTTATCTACTCCTTACACTCCTCAGCAGAACGGCGTCGTGGAGCACAAGAACAGGACTCTTGCTGAGATGGCTCGCACTATGCTTGATGAATACAAAACGCCTCATCGATTCTGGATTGAGGCAATTGACACTGCGTGCCACATCATCAAGAGAGTATATCTTCACAAATTCTTCAAGAAGACTGCCTATGAACTCCTCACTGATAAGAAACCCAATGTAAGTTATTTCAAAGTCTTCGGTGCTAAATGTTGGATTAGAGATCCTCATCACACCTCAAAATTTGCACCGAAAGCACATGAAGGTTTTATGCTTGGTTACGGAAAGGACTCGCACACCTACAGAGTCTTCAACAACGTTCTTCACAAGGTTGTTGAAACTGTAGATGTGCGGTTCGATGAAACTAATGGCTCACAAAGAGAGCACCTACCTACTATGATAGATGAACCAACACCTGAGGAAACTATCAAGTTCAAGGCTACTGAGGATGTCATTCCTACTGAAGAATCTGCTGAAGAATTCATTTCAGAACATGAAGAACGTCGAGCTAATGCACCTGAAGAAAATATTGAAGAAAATGGTGCTGAAGAGAATGCTGATCAAATTCTTCAACGGCAACCAACTCATCCTCGCATTGCAAAAGAAGTGCAAGTTGAAAAGATCATCAATGACATCAAAGTGCCAGGTCCTCTCACACGCTCAAAAGCTTCACATTTATCTAACTTTTGTGGGCACTATGCTTTTGTCTCTATCACAGAGCCCACCAAGGTAGATGAAGCATTTCTGGAGCCTGAGTGGATTCAGGCCATGCAAGAAGAACTACATCAGTTCGAGCTCAACAATGTCTGGGAACTGGTCAAATGTCTAGATCCTCGCAAGCACAATATCATCGGCACAAAGTGGATCTACCGCAACAAGTAAGATGAAAATAGCCTTGTGGTGAGGAATAAGGCACGGCTCGTAGCTCAAGGCTACACACAGGTTGAAGGAATTGATTTTGATGAAACTTTTGCACCTGTTGCTAGACTGGAGGCTATTCGCATATTACTTGCTTATGCTAACCATCATGATATCACTTTATATCAAATGGATGTGAAAAGTGCATTCCTCAATGGTAAGCTTGAGGAAGAAGTATATGTTGCTCAACCCCCAGGTTTTGAAGATCCAAAGAATCCTGACAAAGTCTTTATACTCAACAAGGCCCTCTATGGCCTCAAGCAGGCCCCACGGGTGTGGTATGATACCTTGAAGGAATTCTTCATGAAGAAAGGCTTCAAACCCGGTTCACTCGACCCTACTATTTTCACTAAATCTTATGATGGTGAATTGTTTGTGTGCCAAATATATGTTGATGATATTATCTTTGGCTGTATTGACCAACGTTATAGTGATGAATTTGCCTATATGATGAGTGAAGAATATCAAATGTCTATGATGGGAGAGTTGAAATTCTTCTTAGGTCTTCAAATTTGTCAACAACGCAATGGCATATTCATATCTCAGGAGAAATACCTCAAGGATGTACTGAGGAAATTCGGCATGCAAGATTGCAAAGGCGTCAAAATTCCTATGCCCACAAATGGCCATCTGTGCACTGATGAAAATGGCATCGACTTCGATCATAAGGTATACCGCTCCATGATTGGCTCTTTATTGTACCTATGTGCATCTAGGCCAGATATAATGCTTAGTCTTTGCATGTGTGCCCGATTTGAAGCTGCACCGAAGGAATCACACCATAAGGCTGTGAAGCATATTCTTCGATATCTAGCTCACACACCAACACTTGGAATATGGTACCCCAAGGGCTCGACTTTTGATCTCATTGGATATTCTGACTCTGACTATGCTGGTGATCGTGTGGACCGCAAGTCAACATCTGGTACATGTCATTTCCTCGGACGATCTTTGGTCTGTTGGTCCTCAAAGAAACAAAACTGTGTATCACTATCTACTGCTGAAGCTGAGTATATTGCCGCTGGTTCTTGCTGTGCTCAATTGCTATGGATGAAGCAAACTCTCAAGGACTACAGCGTCAACATGAAGAATGTGCCTCTCTACTGTGACAATGAGAGTGCCATCAAGATTGCTCACAACCCAGTTCAGCACTCGAAGACAAAGTACATTCAGATTCGTCATCATTTTCTTCATGATCATGTGTTGAAGGGCGACATTTCTATTGAGCATGTGAAGACTGAAGAACAGCTAGCCGATATCTTCACAAAGCCCTTGGATGAGAAGAGATTTAGCAAGTTGCGGTGTGAGCTAAATATCCTAGAATCTTTGAATGTTCTTTGAAAAGGACACTCATCCTAACACTTATGCAAAATTCATGACTTAGATGTGCAACACATAAAGAAACGTTTTTCTTCAATCAATGAAGAATAACACTCTTAATGTGAAGAAATTAACGAAGAATTTGATTCTCAGAACCCTACGATAATTGTACGCGGTGTGTGAAATCATCATTCTTATACGGTGGGTCACGCCACCACCAAAAGTTGAAATTCCTCAATTGTTCATATTCTTCAACTTTGCATTGTCTTCACTGTTTCTGACGTTTTTCTTCATTGGCTATATATATATATGAGTTTATGTCCTCTACAGCATTCACTTATTGCTATTTCTTCAAGTTGGTTTTCTACTAAGTGAATCTGATCGGACCCTTCCCCTCTATGCTATACTCAACCCAATCTGTTCACAAATTCTTCATGTGCGTTCTGTTTGAAACTCATTCAAAATCTTCACTGTGTCCTTGTCAGCTGAAGAAATTGCGAACGGAACTTTAAAACCCATCTTATCTAAATATTCGGCTTTGCCGCTCAAACCGCTCCGCATCCCACGATATACTTATCCACTCACCCACGATCTCACACGATCTCCACTTCTCACTATGTGGGTGACACATGTCAAGGGAATGAGAAGTGTCAGGGGCACGTTCGTCCAATTTCTTCGGGCGAGCAGTTTTTCACCGTGGCTATAAATACCCCTCCTTCTCTTCCTCACTTCCTTTACTCCACTCGACCTCTCTCTCCAGCTCGAGCTTCTCAAACCCTAGCGTCGCCGCTACTTCATCGCCGCCGGTGAGGAAGAGCTTCACTGCCTCGACCTCGTCGCCGATGTACTCGCGCTGACCACGGAAATCTTCACTCCGCCGCCGCCGTAGCCGTCTTCCTCTGCCAAGTTAGGGCGTGGAAGATCTGCACAGACGAACTTCACATCTCCTCACTCCAGTTCGTCGTGTTCTTTGTTCAGGGTAATTAAAAGTTACTTTTACTGCCCTTGTTGATTCGAATGATTATCTACAAAATCTTCAAAGGTGTTTTTCTTCATATCTTCACACACTAAAACACCTCACATATTATCCGTTCTTGATTCGTTTCTCTAAGCCATGTTTTTCTTCAAGATTCCTCAAATGTGTGGATTTTTAATCTACACATCTCTGGAACCTAAGACAAAGAACGCTTAGTGAAATTCTTCAAGACTCATCTGGTCAAATTCCTCAAACTTGTTCTTTTTACAAAACCTTCTGAGAACGCATATGACCTCTCCAAATTCCTCGCAACTATACTCTGTTCACAGGTACTCATGTCAGCTGCTGAATCACTATGTTCTCATCAACTTAACTCATTTGCAGCATTCCTCGAAGAAAAGTTGCATTCTTCTTCAGAGAATTCGATTGTTCAAATTCATCAACTGAAGAAAATGGCTGATGGTAAAAGGCCACAGAAAGGAGGAAAGAAGCCAGGGGTCATGACTGCCTTTGAAATCCCTAAGGACATATACAAAGATTACTGCACCCTTGATGAGGCCAAGTTTGGAAAAGAGGACAAAAATCAGCGCAAGGTGCGCATACAGAGGATAGAAAGGAGATGTGCAAGAGAATGGAGGGAGTACAGATATGTTACCCCAAAGTACATGAAGAAATTCGCACTCAATCCTCCATGCCCAAGAGCTCCATTGGCACCTGGCCAAATAGCAGATCCCACCAGCCTCAAGCGCGGTGAGGACTATCCTGATGAATGGGCCAAGTGCCAAGCCAAGTTGGCTAAGCAAGCCAGAGAAGCAATGATGAAATTCAATGGAGACTCTGCTGCTGGTGCTGCCTCTGCTGTCAAGCCGAAGAAGGCTATGTCAAAGAAGCCTGCGCACAAGCCAAGTGCTTCACCAACAGTGCCCTCAAGGCCAAGTTCCTCAGCAATGCCCTCACGGCCAGAATTCTCAAAGCCCTCACGGCTAATTCCTCATACTGCTCCTGTTCCTCAAAAGTCCTCAGCTCCTCCGCCAAAGTCTTCAACTGTTCCGACAAAGTCCTCAGCACCTGTGCATCTTGCGTCGTGCCAAAGGACTGCAGGCATATCCATTGCCTCAGGTGTCTCAGCTAGTTCCTCAGCTGCACCAAGTTCCTCAGCTGGCCCCTCATTGCTGAAGACAAAGGCCACTGCTGGACGAGGTCCTCGCCCAAGTCCTCAGAAGAAACAAGTCACTTTCCAAGTGCCGTCTGAAGAAGACGAAGCTGATGATGATGAACTTACAGAAATCATCAGAGACAGGCAAGTCAGGGCCGCTAGAGCCAAGGGAACAGAGGTGCCACTGCTCTTGAATCCCAAGTTGATCCTAGAATACATTGATGTTTGGCACAAGGACCCCAGCACTCCCATGCCTGACTTCAAGCTGACTCCTGGCCAAAGTCACATGCTGACCCACTTCATTCAATAAGAAAAGTGGAAATTTGAGAAGGCCAGGCAGATCAAGAAAGCGCAGTACAAGAAAGAGCACTTTCTGAAGAAAAACGTTGTCTCTATGACAACTAAAGAACTTGTCACTATTCAAACTGAGATAAAGAAACTCAGTGATGACTTTGACGCATACCATGCTGATTGGCTTGGAGCCAAGGTTCGTTTTGTGAAACTTGCTGATAACCTCACTTCCAATGTTGCTGCCCCAACGCAACAGGAAATTCCTCAGGCTGAAGCATCTGCTCAGCCGACTGAAGAACATGCCAGCACCGCTGATGAAAATCAGGCTGCTGAAGAAAATGTGAGTTCCAGGGCTGATGACTACATTCCAGCCGCTGAAGAAATTTCCAGGGCTCCCACTAGTGGTGCGCCTGAAGAAAATCAATCAGATTCCTCAGCTGCTCCTGCGCCCACTTCAACTCCAATCCTTCCGTCTGCATCAGATGTGAAGAAGACCAAGGCTGTAGAGCGTGCTGCAGTGAAGAAAAGGAAAGCATCAGCCGCTTCAGATTCTTCAGCTCCAAAGAAGAGGAAGCCTATGACAAGTTCATTTGCAAATCCCATTGATGTTGTTCCAATCTCAACCATGCCATCAAAGGACCTTGTTCCTTTTGATGAAGAATATGTGATCCCTAGCGGATCTGATGAAGAAACTCCTTCTGCTGCTTCGTCTGAGCAGTTGGATAAAGAAATTGAAGTGGATGAGATCCCTTCAACACCTGTCATCTCCTCGCCCATGCCTCAGTTCACAGCTGAAGAGGCTGGCGTTGAAGAAATGGAAGATGAAGATGTGGATATTGGGTGTACTACACCAGTGATGAATGATGACTTTTGGGAAAGTCAGCACCCCAATTCTCCACTCTTCACCCCTCTACAGCAAATTCCTCATTCCCCCGCACAAACTGTTCAAATGGGCTCTGAAGAAACTCATCCCACTGCATCTGTCCATGAGGAAATTCCAGCAACTAGCGCTGAAGAAACTGCTGCTGCTGAACAGCTAAATATGCAGACTGCCACTGAAGAGGAACCAGAAATTCCTCAGCCTGAAGAACCTGCGGTTGAGATTCCTGAGGTCGTGATGCAACTCACTGACACTCCTCTGCCCAAGCCAAAGGATCCATTCTCATGCAAGCAAAAGTTCAAGGCTGATAATTTCTTCGGCGAGCATGTATTCTTCGAAGACTACAACCCCTATAACTCTGCTTGCATTAGGAAGAGGCATTTCTAGACTGCTAGTCAAGCCAATTTCTATTCCTTAGTGCTTTTCAACAAAGAGAAAATCTTCTACCATGAGCACATTCCTCACGTGGATATGGAATCTCTGCCATGCTTCGCACCAGTCCTCAGTGTTCTTCACGACGCTGGACTGCTCAACTTTTGCTCTAACATCTGTGATTGGAATGAAGAACTGATTCTTCAATTCTATGCAATGCTGCACATCACAGGAGACTCTGAAGATGTGAATTCATGGGTGCTAGACTGAATGTCTGAAAACACTCACTTCACGGCACCAGCCTCTGAATTGCTTCATGCCTTACCACTCAGTCCTCCCCTTGAAGAAGCTCGTTGCATCTACAGTGAACCTGAGCTTACAAATCATTACATGCAGGTGCTGATGAAACCTTTGAAGCCAGGTCAAGCACCAAGAACCAAATTCCTCGTGAAGGAATTGCTGTATGTGCCAAGAACTGTCTTTCATATTCTTACGAGGACAATGAGTCCTATCAAAGGCCACGACTCATCTGATGAGGAAATTGTTGGCATCATGAAGAACCTGGTATTCAACATGGTTCATGGCATTCCTGTCAATTATCACGATTTCTTCATGAGGACTCTGGCAAATGTTGCACTGTCTCCGTTTGAGCTGAAGCCTTATGCACCTTGGATTATGAGATTCCTCAGGACAAGGTCTTCACTCAACTACAAAGCTGATTTTCAGAATCACCTCAGCTACTTGCCCCCAATTGAAGTCCTCAAGCAGACCTATTCCTCAGTTGATGGAAAGGGCAAGGCACCAGATGTAATAGATGAAGGCATTCATCCATTGGATGGGCAATTTCGCAAAGCTGCTTCTTATTCCACCAATGATGACTCTGCCACACATGACTCTGCCAATGCGCCCAAGTCCACTCCTCAAGCCACTGCTCCGCGCGTGATGACTGACCGTGAACTTCTACTTAGTCTTCACCAGAAGGTGGATCGAAATCACAAATGGGTTAAGCGTCAGTTTGGTTCACTTCTTCACAACATGACTGCTACACACAATGTAGTGAAGAAAAACCATTACTACCTCCATCAAGTTTTCGTCGCACCTGGGCCATCCTGTCTCATCTGTATGGTGAAGACGATCTGAAGAAAATGGGTCTCAATGAAGATTTTGACTGGTCTGCACCTCCACCGAAGAAATTCAAGAAGGTCAAGGTTCCTTCTCTGGTGGCCAGTTCATTTTCTTCATCGCGCGACACCGATGAAAATGAAGACTTGGACGACACTGCGGCAGGCCCTACTACGACAAACGACCCCAACAACGCTGGCGCTCCTTCATCAACTTGATATTCTTCAGGGGCGTTAGTCCTCATATTCGATCCTTTTGGTCATTTGATGACAAAGGGGGAGAATTTTGAGTTAGTCTTCAAGCGGGTCTTTCTATATGGGCGTGTTTTTTGTTAAGTTACAACTCTCGTTCTTCTGAGACTTTATTGGATCGAGTTGTAAACTTAAACCCGATGGTGCTCTGATACTTTTGATATGTTTTCCTTCATGCTTATTCCTCATTTTTGCTAATGCACGCATGCTGAATTACATCAGTCACCATATTTCATCATGCATTTCAAATTCTTCATTGTGATATGTCAAATGCGTGTATGAATTACAAGATATAGGGGGAGATCTCCATGATTCAACTCTTCAAGTGTGCATTGCTTCAAAAGCAAATTTTCTTCATTGTGATATGTCAAATGCGTGTATGAATTACAAGATATAGGGGGAGATCTCCATGATTCAACTCTTCAAGTGTGCATTGCTTCAAAAGCAAATTCCTCACTATGCACATCTTCAGGGGGAGTTCTTCTATATCTTGCAATCAAATTCCTCAATATCAGTATTTACACTTCATATGTTATCCCCATTGAAAAATTAACCTTTATTGTCATCAATCACCAAAAGGGGGAGATTGTAAGTGCATCTAGTGCCCCTTAGAGATTTTGGTGTATTGAAGACTTATATGTTAAGGGACTAATGCGTTTGTGAGTGTACACAGGTCTATAAGTCTATGAGGAGTTTGATATTTACAGAGATAGTCAACCCCTAAAAATGAAGTTCTTCAACTGTGACGCCCGGATATTCAAACTACAGTAACCCTTCACTAATGATGCCACGTCACCACGATTACTGTTGTTAATCTTGCGATGATTCCAAATCCCATCAAAATTCAAATTTAAAATCAATTCAAACAATTAAAGTTTTCAAAAGTGAAAACTAAAGTGTTCGAAACGTGGCAAATAAATCGGAAGTAATATTGGTTGAGAAATCATCTATTTATAAAATGTTCCAATGCACTAAATTAATTATAACAACGATAAAACAATTATTTAAAATGCATTTAAAATAATAATAAATGAATTATACTTTATTTAAGGTGCTAAAATGTTTGGGGTCATAGCATATTTATTAACACTAGTTTAGGGGCTACTTTTATAATTTGTAAAACTAAAATAAGAGAGAAACTAAAAATAAAACAATAAAAGAAAACAGAAAAGAGGAAATAAATAAAACAAAAACAAAATAGCTAATACAAAAGAAAACCCCTCCCCTGGGTCGGCCCAACTGGGCACGAAGCCCCCGGTCGCTCTCCCCACCTCCCTGTTCATCGGTCTCAGGTCGCTACAGGGGCATGGCTGCCCCCGACCACCTCGTCGGCGACGCTCGGAGAGGATAAGGCCTCCACCGAGGCCCCCCTCCAGATATTTCTCCCGCATCCGCCTCTTGCTCCTCCCCCACTCTCTCCCTCGTCTCCCTCGCTCAGATCCGTCCGCACCCGCAGCCATCGTTGTCAGCCACCGCGCTCCACCACGGCCACCGACGCCCCCGCATCCATCCGCAGTTCCCTCTAGCTCCATCCTGCTCCCCTACGTCACCTGCGCCAACGGTCTCGAGCCGGGCGCCTCTCCTTCGTGCGGGACGAGGTCGTCTTCAACCTCAAGGAGTCGTCACCACCATCGAATTCCGGCCACACTGAGCCTCCCTCGAGCACGCTTTGCACAACTACGGGCTCGCGGTGAGCCTCTCTTCCATTCCCCCTCACTCCGTGCTCGTTCGCGTACTCCGTCTCTCGATCCACCGTGGCAGAAACTCGCCGCCGCCATCGCTGCTACTGCCCTACGTCACACGCACACACGCACTGCTTGCCTGCCCGCCTGCAGCGCCGCCGTGCGCTCGCCGTCGCCGCGACCGGCGCGCCCGCTCCCCTCGCCCTGCCCCTGGTCTCACCGTCCCGCCTTGCGCCCAGCACGCGTGGCCGTATGCATGCCGCTTGCTTCGCTGCTGCTTTGCTGCTCCTGCTGCTATGCTACACTGGTACAGTAACATTCAATTACTGTAGCAGTAGCTAGCTTTTGTATTTGTACAATGACTAGCCTTCTAAACTGCCACTAAACAGCGATAAGACAAATCCTAACGTGGGTAAAAATTATATGAACGGAAAGTAGACGTAACAAGCTTCATTTTGTTCCATTGGACCTGCTTCAGATAATGCATGGATTAAATCCTACAAAAATCACAAAATTCTATCTTGTGTTAAAAGGAATAGAGTTACTCCCTAGCTTTGTGTGTGTGCGCTGTGTGCGTGTGGGTTGTGCTACAGCCGTGTGTGGCCGGCCTAGTATAATTAGGTCTAAACTAATTTAGTTTAGATTAGTTGGTTAATTAATTAGTTTAAGCCTATTACATGTGGACCCGCATTTATTTAAGCTAGTTTTAGTTATTTGTTTAGGTATAGCTTATGACATGTGGGCCACCATCTCCCCTTTTGACCAGTCAAATTGACTTGGTCAATCCGATTAAATAAATGCAGAAATTTCAGAAAATTGAATAAACTTTGAAAATCCATAGAAAATAATCCATAACTCGGATCGGAATAATTTATATATGAAAGATGATCAGAAAAATTAGACGAATCCAAATATGCCACTCATTTGCCTACCACACACCTCAAGCATGATGAACATGGAACTTTTCCCTTCGATTCATCTGTCCAAAAACGCGAAACACCGGGGATATTTTCCCGGATGTTTCCCCCTTCACCGGTATCACCTAGTACTGTGTTAGGTCACCTCTAGCACCGCGCATTGCCACATTACGTTTTGTGTTACTTTGTTTGCTCTTTTATTTATTGTGTTCGCCCTCCATTACTTCTTTCCGGTAGACACCCCGAGGCTGCCGGTGACCCCCAGTTCGACTACGGTGTTGACGACCCCTCTCTCTTGCCAGAGCAACCAGGCAAGCCCCCCCTTTGATCACCAGATATCGCCTACTCTTCTCTATACTGCTTGCATTAGAGTAGTGTAGCATGTTACTACTTTCTGTTATTCCTATCCTGATGCATAGCCTGCCCTTGCTACTACTGTTGTTACCATTACCTGCTATCCTACTGCTTAGTATAGGATGCTAGTGTTCCATCAGTGGCCCTACACTCTTGTCCGTCTGCCATGCTATACTACTGGGCCGTGATCACTTCGGGAGGTGATCACGGGCATATACTATATATTTTACACAGTTACATTACCTGTGGTATTGTTCGGAGTTGGGGGCTGAAGGGGCAGGTGGCTCCATCCCGGTAGAGGTGGGCTTGGGTTCCCGACGGCCCCCGACTGTTACTTTGAGGCGGAGCGACAGGGCAGGTTGAGACCACCTAGGAGAGAGGTGGGCCTGGCCCTGGTCGGCGTTCGTAGATACTTAACACGTTTAACGAGATCTTGGTATTTGATCTGAGTCTGGCTACTGGCCTATACGCACTAACCATCTACGCGGGGACAGTTATGGGCACTCGACGTCGTGGTATCAGTCGAAGCCTTCGTTACGTCAGCAACGGAGCGGCGCACGCTGGATTGGACTGGAACGCCTGCTAGGCTAGGTCTGCTTCCGGCCGCCCACGCAACGTGCAGGTGTGCTAAGGGCGATGGGCCCAGACCCCTGGGCGCTTAGGTTTATACCGGCGTGCTGACCTCTCTATTGGTCTAGGTGGGGCTGCGACGTGTTGATCTTCCGAGGCCGGGCATGACCCAGAAAAATGTGTCCGGCCAAATGGGATCGAGCGTGTTGGGTTATGTGGTGCACCCCTGCAGGGAAGTTAATCTATTCGAATAGTCGTGATCTTCGGTAACAGGACGACTTGGAGTTGTACCTTGACCTTATGACAACTAGAACCGGATACTTAATAAAACACACCCTTCCAAGTGCCAGATACAACCGGTGATCGCTCTCTCACAGGGCGACAAGGGGAGGATCATCGGTTAGGATTATGCTATACGATGATACTTGGAGGACTTCAGTCTACTCTCTTCTACATGATGCAAGACGGAGGCTGCCAGAAGCGTAGTCTTCGAAAGGACTAGCTATGCCCCTCTTATTCCGGCATTCTGCAGTTCAGTCCACATATGATAGCCTTATTCCAGTTGATACCAATGCATACATATGTAGTGTAGCTCCTTGCTTGCGAGTACTTTGGATGAGTACTCACGGTTGCTTTCTCCCTCTTTCCCCCCTATCCCTTCTACCTGGTTGTCGCAACCAGATGTTGGAGCCCAGGAGCCAGACGCCACCTTCGACGATGACTCCTACTACACCGGAGGTGCCTACTACTACGTGCTGCCCGCTGACGACGACCAGGAATAGTTTAGGAGGATCCCAGGCAGGAGGCCTGCGCCTCTTTCGATCTGTATCCCAGTTTGTGCTAGCCTTCTTAAGGCAAACTTGTTTAACTTATGTCTGTACTCGGATATTGTTGCTTCCGCTGACTCGTCTATGATCGAGCTCTTGTATTCGAGCCTTCGAGGCCCCTGGCTTGTAATATGATGCTTGTATGACTTATTTTATTTGTAGAGTTGTGTTGTGATATCTTCCCGTGAGTCCCTGATCTTGATCGTACACGTTTGCGTGTATGATTAGTGTACGGTCAAATCGGGGGCGCCACAAGTTGGTATCAGAGCCGACTGCCTGTAGGAATCCCCCTTTCACACTCCTTGGCCGAAGTTGAGTCTAGACATTTCAAAAACTTTTACTAACATGGTTGTGTGCCTTACGGGCCCACGTCTCCATCTGGGTGGTATTAGGATCTTTTACTCCTCGATCCTTACTCTGGGACTCTAAACTCTCTTCTATTCGGGTTAAAGGAATTTTGCTAAATCTAACATTAGGATCTCGTTATCACTTTCACCCGGAGAGCCCCTTATTACTGATGACCGTCTGCTGTATGTGAAGACCCTGAAGATACTCTTCGCTGTTAACCCGAGAACTTGTGTTCATCGCGTTATCAATTCCCCTTCCACCATCAACCCTTATGGATAACTATTTGCAGTTATTATTCTTACATTCATCCCCAGTTGGTTTTGTTATTACAAGATACCCCGAAATACTTGACGTTGTTTCGATAATCCTTTGAGCTTACTGCCTTGCTGTTCTTTGTCACCTGAATACCCCTATGGATAATTCTCGCACTTATTGAGTATCCGCTCACCCCCCAGTTGTTCATGTGTTTCACAATGGTCTTCGAAATACTATTTGATCCTCCAAGGATCCTTAGTAGCTTATTGCTCTGCAATACTTGTCTGCTTGCATTATGGATGCTTTCCATATGTCTGGCAATATTCGTTAGTATCCTTAGACACCGTAAATTTTGATCCTATTGATTCAACATGAGTGCGAATGCACACTATTATCAGTTGATCCTTTTAAATTATCTTTCTGGCTCAGACGTCATTTTTGAACATGAGCTTGTTCTCGACCAATCTGTTGCCGTCAATTGTACCCTTAGGTCTATTGAACTTATCCACCCTTGATCAGAGCGTCTGCTTCTGATCCTTCTATTTGGGAATCATAATTTCTTTGATAACTAAGCACCGAATCATTCAGGTGTTCTATAATCTGATGCCCTTGCATCCTTTCTTCAACTGATTGTGTGCCGATGCTCACATCAACTCCGCTATGGACCGTCAGATCCTTTATTGGATTATTATTCGATAGTATCCTCCTTATTCAATAACCTTGTGAGCCTTTCCTCGGATACATAATGCTTTTGGTGAATTGTATCCTCTGTTTTTCTCAACCATGCTCTGTTTTCGAGCTGGTGGTATTTACGAATGAAGCTTGTGGTATATGATTCCACGATACCCTGACGGGTTGAACCTATGCTTTTCTTAATCTGTGTGAACCCAAAAGTTTTCACGGGTCATACTCCTCTGGTAATTCATCAGGTAGGTTTTGACACTAAAATCATTTTTATCTAGAGCAGTGAATGAAAGGTTATGCATTGAAGAAGTGGGAGTCGACCTTGAACTTTGTGTTCATGCCCATGGACACGATGTAGATCTTATCATTAAAGCTTATCTTAAATTAAACTTTTCCCTTGGTATAAGTTCTTATATCTAGGATCCGGCCTTTTGCAATCGTGGTTTCGACCATATGTTCTTCTTTGACCCCATTTCACGGGCAAGTTTAAGCACTTGTCTTCTGTGGATCAATACACCAGGGGGAGTTCTTCTATATCTTGCAATCAAATTCCTCAATATCAGTATTTACACTTCATATGTTTATCCCCGTTGAAAACTTAACCTATATTGTCATCAATCACCAAAAGGGGGAGATTGTAAGTGCATCTAGTGCCCCTTAGAGATTTTGGTGTATTGAAGACTTATAGGTTAAGGGACTAATGCGTTTGTGAGTGTACACAGGTCTATAAGTCTATGAGGAGTTTGATATTTACAGAGATAGTCAACCCCTAAAAATGAAGTTCTTCGACTGAAGACTTTGAATCTCTGAAGACCTTCTGAAGACTTTGAAAGTGAAGAAATTGGTGTGACCGTGAAGACTTGGTATTCATTCGAGGAACATGAAGCGTGAAGACTTTTGTTTTCATAGTTTCATTTTCTCTTTCTTGAGTCATAGGAAACACCATACTGTTAAAGGGGGTCGAGGAAATACTAAGGAAAAATTTCCATGTGATGCTCAACTCAAAATCCTACACCTACCAATCCCTTCGAGTGAAGCCATTGGAAATCTCATATAGTTCAGTCAATTTCTTTAGTGACAGAGACGAAGTTCTTCTGGTCTCTAAGGAATTTGTTCTGACTGAGGAGTTAGGAATTTGCCAGTGCGGATTGCCTACACAGTGAGGAACATGATAGCCCTGAGGATTTTGCTACTCAAAATTCTGACCGTTGCTGTGCTATGCGCCAGCTGTCCCAAAATATCTATCCACCTAACGGTCATATCATTCAAGGGCATTTATTTCTTATCATGTCGGGCTACTCCCTAGGCTATAAATAGCCGCCCCCTACAACCACTAGCTGGTTGGCTGCTCCGAGAGAAACTGACACTTGTCCTTTGAGAGCAACCCATCCTCCGAGGACTTTGAGCGAAAATCATCAAGTGAGGAAAAACTAAAAACTCAAACCCAAACACCTACAAACCCCAAGTGATTGAGCATCACTGAAGAGATTGATCCTGCATGGATCCGACGCTTGTTACCTTTGAATACTGTGCTTCTTCCAGACGGTTAGGCGTCATGGTCTAGAGCATCCAAGAGGAATTGTGGATCATCGAGTGACCAAGTTTGTGAAGGTTGGGAAGTCGCCTGAAGACTTACCACGAGTGATTGGGCGTGGTCTGTGTGACCTTAGCTCAAGGAGAATACGGTGAGGACTGGGTGTCCTGAGCTGCGTGTTCAGGACTGGTTGTCCGGGATTGTGTGTCCTCGAGTTTAAATACTCAGCCGCTCCAACCAGACGTACAACTGAGACAGCAGTTGGAGCTGGTCTACCAAATTATTGTCTTCACCAAGCTTACTGGTTCTATTTCCTCAACTCTTTAATTTCCTCATAACTGTGTTGTGTGCTTGTT
Organism: Triticum urartu; assembly: GCF_003073215.2. Classification (NCBI taxonomy): domain Eukaryota; kingdom Viridiplantae; phylum Streptophyta; class Magnoliopsida; order Poales; family Poaceae; genus Triticum; species Triticum urartu. The sequence goes on along the minus strand of NC_053026.1, from coordinate 104,245,593 downwards.
CATATCTGTGCTTGAAGACTTTCACTGAAGACTCTCTCAATTTCCTCAGTTCAATTTCTTCACTCTGTTTGTCTTCATCCTGTGTTATCCTGTGCTCACGCTACCTGTCCTCTGTGTCTGTCTTCATTTCATCATGATGACCATGCTTGTATTCTGTCATGTTTACTTTTGAGTACTTATTCTGCTGCTAGTAGTTCTTTGCTAAGGAATTTCCTCACCGGCAAATTCCTCAGTGAAGAATTTCATAAAAATCGCCTATTCACCCCCTCTAGTCGATATAACGCACTTTCAGAACCTACTGCACCTACTGAAAATATTGGTTATGAAATTCCTTCGGGTATGATAGAACAACTGCTAGCTAATCCTTATGCAGGAGATGGAACTGAACATCCTGATATGCACTTGATATATGTGGATGAAATTTGTGGATTATTTAAGCTTGCAGGTTTATCCGGAGATGAAACTAAGAAGAAATTAAATATCATCCCCCTATTAAAGAAGAAATTAAAGAACCGGTAATAGCTAAAGATGAAACTATTATTTACAATGTTGATCCAGTTGTGCCTATTGCTTATATTGAAAAACCACCTTTCCCTGTTAGGATAAAGGAACATGCTAAGGTTTCAACTGTGGTTCGCAAAAGCAATATTAGAGCCCCTAAACCTGCTGAACAAATTAAAGTAGAACCTAGTGTTGCTATGGTTAAAGATCTCCTCGTAGAAAATATTGATGGGTATGTTATTTACTTCTGTGATGAAGCTATTAGAATTGCCAAACCCGATGAAAAAGATAAACATAGACATGTTGTTGGCATGCATGTTGTCTCAGTTAAAATAGGAGATCATTGTTATAATGGTTTATGCAATTTAGGTGCTAGCGTGAGTGCTATTCCGTTTACCTTATATCAAGAAATTATGAATGACATAGCACCCGCTGAAATAGAGGACGTAAATGTTACTATTAAACTTGCTAATAGAGACACCATCACACCACTTGGGATTGTTAGAGATGTTGAAGTCTTGTGTGGGAAAATGAAATGCCCTACTGATTTTCTAGTTCTTGGTTCCCCACAAGATGACTTCTGTCCCATTATCTTTGGTAGACCTTTCTTGAACACTGTCAATGCCACTATAGATTGTCATAAACAAATCATCAGTATTAGCTTTGGTGACGAGTCTCATGAATTTGATTTCTCCAAGTTTAATAGACAACCTCATAAGAAAGAATTGCCTAGTAAGGATGAAATAATTGGTCTTTCTTCTATTGCCATACCTCCTACTGATCCACTAGAACAATATTTGCTAGACCATGAAAATGATGTGCATATGCATGAAAAAAATGAGATAGATAAGATCTGCTTTGAACAACGACCTCTTCTTAAACACAATTTTCCTATTGAAACTCTGGGAGGTCCTCCTCCACCTAAAGGTGATCCTGTGTTTGAATTAAAACAATTACCTGACACTTTGAAATATGCTAATCTTGATGAGAAAAAGATATATCATGTTATTATTAGGGCTAACCTTTTAGAACATGAAGAAGAGAGATTATTGAAAATTATGAAAAATCAACGAGCTGCTATTGGATATACTCTTGACGATCTTAAGGGCATTAGTCCCACTCTCTGTCAGCACAAGATTAATATGGAACCTGATGCTAAACCCGTTGTTGATCATCAACGACGTTTGAATTCTAAGATGAAAGAAGTGGTAAGAACTGAAATATTAAAGCTTCTGGAAGCAGGTATAATCTATCACATAGCTCATAGTAGATGGGTAAGTCCCATTCATTCTGTCCCTAAGAAGGGAGGTATTACTGTTGTTCCTAATGATAAGAATGAACTCATTCCACAAATAATTGTTATTGGCTATAGAATGGTTATTGATTTTAGAAAATTAAATAAAGCAACTAGAAAACATCATTACCCTTTGACTTTTATTGATTATCAAAGCACACACACTTTTGTTTTCTTGATGGATATTCTAGTTTTTCTCAAATACCTGTTTCACAACCTGATCAAGAGAAAATCACCTTTGCCTGCCCTTTCGGAACTTATGCTTATAGATGTATGCCTTTTGGTTTACTCAATGCGCCTGCTACCTTTCAAAGATGCATGACTGCTATATTCTCTGATTCTTGTGAAAAGATTGTTGAGGTTTTCATGGATGACTTTTCTTTATATGGAACTTCTTTTGATGATTGCTTGAGCAACCTTGATCAAGTTTTGCAGAGATTTGAGCAAACTAATCTTGTCTTGAATTGGGAGAAGTGCCACTTTATGGTTAATGAAGGTATTGTCTTGGGGCATAAAAAAAATATGAACGAGGTATTGAGGTGGATAAGGCTAAAGTTGATGCAATTGAGAAAATGCGATGTCCTAGAGATATTAAAGGTATTCGTAGTTTCCTTGGTCATGCTGGTTTCTATAGGAGATTTATTAAAGACTTCTCTAAAATTTCTAGGCCTCTTACAAATCTTTCACAAAAGGATGTTCCATTTTTTGATGATGATTGTGTAGAAGCCTTTGAAACACTTAAGAAAGCCTTAATTTCTGCACCTGTTGTTGATCCACCCGATTGGAACTTGCCTTTTGAAATTATGTGTGATGCTAGTGATTATGTTGTTGGTGCTTGATGACCCACAAGTATAGGGGATCTATCATAGTACTTTCGATAAGTAAGAGTGTCAAACCCAACGAGGAGCAAAATAAAATGACAAACGGTTTTCAGCAAGGTATTCTCTACAAGCATTGAAATTATCGGTAACAGATAGTCGTGTGATAAGATAATTCGTAATGGGTAAGAAGTAACAAAAGTAACTAAGGTGCAGAAAGGTGGCCCAATCCTTTTTGTAGCAAATGACAAGCCTAGACGAACTCTTATATAATGCAAAGCGCTCCCGAGGACACATGGGAACTACTATCAAGCTAGTTTTCATCATGCTCATATGATTCCGTTCGTTACTTTGGTAATTTGATATGTGGGTGGACCGGTGCTTGGGTGATTCCCTTTCTTGGAAAAGCCTCCCACTTATGATTAACCCCTCTCGCAAGGATCCGCAACTACAAAAGAAGAATTAAGATAAATCTAACCATATCATGAAACATATGGATCCAAATAAGCCCCTTACGAAGCAACACATAAACTAGGGTTTAAGCTTCTGTCACTCTAGCAACCCATCATCTACTTATTACTTCCCAATGCCTTCCCCTAGGCCCAAACAATGGTGGAGTGTCATGTAGTCGACTTTCACATAACACCACTAGAGGAAAGACAACATACATCTCATCAAAATATCGAACGAATACCAAATTCACATGATTACTTATAACAAGACTTCTCCCATGTCCTCAGGAACAAACATAACTACTCACAAAGCATATTCATGTTCAAGATCAGAGGAGTATTAATTATCATTAAGGATCTGGAAATATAATCGTCCACCGGATAAACTAACTAGCATCAACTACCAGGAGTAATCAACACTACTAGCAACCCACAGGTACGAACCTGAGGTTTTGAGACAAAGATTGAACTAGGGTTTGAGAGGAGATGGTGCTGGTGACGATGTTCATGGAGATTGACCCCGTCTCAATGAGAGGATCGTTAGTGATGACGATGGCCTCGATTTCCCCCTCCCGAAGGGAAGTTTCCCCGGCAGAACAGCTCCGCCGGAGCCCTAGATTGGTTCTGCCCATGTTCTGCCCCGCGACGGCGGCGCTTCGTCCCGAAAGATTCCTTCTGATTTTTTCCATGTCAAAACACACCATATAGCAGAAGATGGGCATCGGGGGCCTACCAGGTGGCCCACAGGGCAAGGGGCGCGCCCCCACCCTTGTGGATGGCAGGTGGCCACCCTCTGGTGCTTTCTTCGCCCAATATTTTTATATATTCCAAAACAATTCTCCGTGAAGTTTCAGGACTTTTGGAGTTGTGCAGAATAGGTCTCTAATATTTGGTCCTTTCCAGTCCAGAATTCCAGCTGCCGGCATTCTCCCTCTGCATGTAAACCTTATAAGAGAGAAAAGGCATAAGTATTGTGCCATAATGTGTAACAACAACCCATAATGCAATAAATATCAACATAAAAGCATGATGCAAAATGGACATATCAACTCCCCCAAGCTTAGACCTCGCTTGTCCTCAAGCGAAATCCGAAACCAAAAAATATGTCCACATGTTTAGAGATAGAGGTGTCCATAAAATAAACTATGGGCATGAGGGCATCATGATCATATTTAGAACAACAAGATATAATGTCATATAATTTCTTATGCCAAAGTATCAATTCATTCACAATGTAACGTATGAATCATTCATTGAAAACTAACAAACTATGATCTCAGTCATTGAGGCAATTGCAATTTATCATAACATCGGAAAGAGCCAATTCAAGAGCTTTTCAGCAAGTCCACATACTCAACTATCATTTAGTCTTTCACAACTGCTGACACTCACTCGATACTTATGGGTTCAAAACTCCATTCGGACACAGAGAAATATAGGGGCTTATAGTTTCACCTCCCAAGCTTTTACCTCAAGGGTAATGTCAACAATAATACTTTATGATAACCTACATCCGAGTAGATATATATATATATATCTAGATATCTCCAAGACATAGTGCTTGCCAAAAGAAAAAGTGTAAAAAGGAAAGGTGAAGATCACCATGACTCTTGTATAAGGGTAGAAGATAAAAGTAGAAGATAGCCCCTTCACATAGGGAAGCAGAGGTTGTCATGCGCTTTTATGGTTGGATGCACAAAATCTTAATGCAAAAGAACGTCACTTTATATTGCCGCTTGTGATAAGAACTTTATTATGCAGTCCATCGCTTTTATTTCTTCCATATGACAAGTTCGTATAGAGCTTATTTTCTTCACACTAATAGATCATACATATTTAGAGAGAAATTTTTATTGCTTGCACCGATGACAACTTACTTGAAGGATCTTACTCAATCCATTGGTAGGTATGGTGGACTCTCAAGAGAAAACTAGGTTTAAGGGATGTTTGGAAGCACAAGTAGTATCTCTACTTGGTGCAAAGGATTTGGCTAGCATAAGAGGGAAAAGCAAGCTCAACATGTTGGAGGATCCATGACAATATAACTTCTATTCAGATATAAGAAAACATAACCCATTATGTTGGCTTCCTTGTCCAACATAAACTTTTTAGCATGTCATATTTTAATGAGTGCTCACAATTACAAAAGATGTCCAAGATAGTATATTTATAGGTGAAACCTCTCTTTCTTTGTTACTTCCTATTAATTGCAATAATGACCAAAACTATGTTTGTCAACTCCCAACAAATTTTATTCATCATACTCTTTATATGTGAAGTCATTACTCTCCATAAGATCAATATATGATCTGTTTATTTATTTTTATTCCTTTCTTTTATTTAATTCCCTCAAGATCATATCTAGAAAGCAAAGCCCTTAACTCAAAACTACTCTTTATTATATATAGCTCACGGATTTGATTACATAGATAGATATCAAAACAAAACTCAAAGCTAGATCATACTAAAACTTTATTCTACTAGATCAAGATATAACCAAAAGGATCTAACTAAGAAAAACGATGAAAGTAAAGGTGTGATGGTGATACGATACCGGGGCACCTCCCACAAGCTTGGCAATTGCCAAGGGGAGTGCCCATACCCATGTATTTATGTTTCTTTCTTCGGAGGTGATGATGATGGAGTTGTTGATGAAGTAGGCTTATCATCCATCTTCCAAGGCATAGGCTCACCATCATAGAAAGATGAACGCATTTCCAAAAATAATGGATTTCGGTGTGTTACCGGAGAAATGATCTCGTGCTACAGAGGTAGTTCTCTCTTGAATAGGTTCCCTGGTTTAATTTTCCACAATGCGAGCACACTGCAAATGAAGATGAATTTTGACAACATCAATTATTGAACCAGATATGAATGCAAATTAATTTCAACATCATAGAATTCAATACCTATCCATGAATTGTCAAAGATGCGTCAGATCCTAAGCGTTTGTTGACTCTTTGAGAGAATCGATGTAGTAAATTGTGTTTTTGTTTGGAACAATGAATACCAATATCCAGTGATTGCTACATATTAAGAAAGCCATGAACTTATGAATTATGTCGAAATCTAAAAGACAACCTGTGTATGTGTGGTTGTTTACTTGACTTACCGTTCATGATATGGCCAGAGAAATGATTCTGCATGGGACGTGTTTTCAAAGAGACGGACGACCGTGTTAACAGCCCAGTCCCGCAGGTCCTTACCATGTATTGTTGTGCCATTTGCTAATTCAGGATCTATGAAATACACACTCTCCCTTTTTCTTCTCTGCGTGTTCAATCCCCTAAGAGGAATAAGATGCAGTTAGTTGTTTATCATTTACAACCTTTGTAAGTGCATCTAGTGCCACCCCTAGTTGCACTACAAAAAAATACACTTCCATGATGATACGTGTTTGTCACAGTAGGTCATGTTTTTTATCATGCATGTACATCCATGACGATTTTATGACAGAATCAAGATAGTCATACCTGTGTTGTCATAGAAGTGTTCCATGACATTACCAAAATTATCATCATGGAAGTGTCCACTTCCATGACGATAAATGTTGCGTCATGGAAGTGCTTTCGTCAAGAGTGACTGACACGTGGCATCCACCATAATGGGTCACCGTTAAGTTATCGGGTCCGGTTTTGGATCCGATAACCCGCTAAGATCCTGGACCAATGAGGATTTTCCATGTGTAAAATTCTCATTGGCCGGAGGAAACACGTGTTGGCTCACCGTTGGGACATATGTCATCCATTCATTGGACATGACGCGCCTATGATACGTTGACATGTGGCAGGGCCCAACAGAGGCCCATATAGGTTAAAAAGGCCGTCCTAGTCAAAGGCCTGTAGTACTTAATTAGGTACTAGTGGGCCAGCCCAATAACAACCTGTTTAATAAAGGCCCATTTACGGCCCAAAGCCAGATCTGGCCCGTTAATTGTTCACCGAATATTTGGGCCCAATTACGGCCCAATGACTTTTGACCTGTTAGAGGCCCGATGTAGACATGGGCCCATTTTAGCCCAGTGTGTCTTTCGGCCTAGGAATGGCCCGTGTTGCCCATGGGCCATATATGGTCCGACGCAACATCCGACCCACTAATGGCCTGTGATAAAGGTGGCAACAGTTCAGCCCAACGTGACTTTGGGCCTATTAAAGGCCTGTCATATAATTTGGCCCGTTGATGCCTGTACTAAGCTTTTGGCCTGTTAAAGGCCCATGATATCAGTGGGCCAACTAAGGCCCGAGATATGTTTTGGCCTGCTAACGGCCTGTCATATAATTGGGCCAAAAAAGGCCCGGTCTACATTTCAGCCTGCTGAAGGCCCGTTGACAACTAGTGAAAATTGAGGCCCAACATGCATTTCGGCCTGCTAAAGGCCCATGGTTTCTTCGGAGCCGTAACAGGCCAGAAGAATATTCAGCCTGTTAATGGCCCAACGCTACATGGGCCGAACTAAGCGCTTGGTCCACAAAAGGCCCAACTAAAATTTGGGCCGAATATAGGCCGGAGTAAGTTGTGGGCCTGGCACAAAGTGTGAAGGCCCCAATGGCCATTCGGGCCCAAGAAAGATGCAGGCCGACCCAATTGTGGCCCGCTAAAAACCAGGCCCGTTAGAGGCGAATGTTTCGGCCCGGTCGACTACATCAGGTTTTTTTTCAAATAGTGAGTGATGGCAGTAACGAGTAGGAATTAAGAACAAACCTACTCTATACAATAAAGAAATTATGACATAGTAACTTAGAATAAACCTACACTATACAATAAAGGATTTATGGTATATTACATCCAAAGGGCATCGAAGTTCGCCTCTAGTG